>NC_028638.1:40300347-40357633 GCF_001406875.1 Solanum pennellii
TGTTTCCAATCTGTGTTATAAAATCAGAAATTACTGGTTCTAATAAATCATTCAGAAACACGAAGTAACTGAGAATTTTTATAACCAGTAAATAAGATGAACAGAAATAAAATAATTTAATCTGTAAAAACGTACCAGAATCTGGAATACTCTTATTGAAAATTTAGGAAGAAAATCAAGTCCACTGAATTCACAGTGTCCCCTTAAGGAAATTATTCCCCTCTAGTATCCGAGGTTTGATTTGGAATATAACCTCCCAGGGTAAAATGATTTTAATCAGTAGAGTATAGATACCAAAAACTCTACTGTCAGCGAATCAATCCACAGCAGGAAAGTACACGAAGAAAAAATGTGATTTTAAGAAGAAGGAAGATCAGTCGGGTTTTAACTAAAAAGTTGAAAACATTTCGGTTATCAACTAATTTATTGAAAATAATTTTTGGCCATTTAAAATTAATTAATAAATAATTAAAATAAATTTTGTCCAAAAAATTATCTCTCGATCATTTGCCAAAGCCGAAGCCGAAGCGAGCGACGACGACGACGGCGCGAGGGGGGTCCCTCTTTCCAACCCTTTTAACAATTAATAGGAGCGTTTATTTATTTAAACTCTCCTATTTTCCTTTCCATTACCGATGAGGGACTATTGCCTTTTTCAATAAAGCATTAGAGGACTTTTCAAGTTCCCAACCTTTCAAGTTCTAAACCTTTCAAATTCCTCTCCTTCCCTTTATTTCCCATCAATTCTTGCTACATACCCAACACTATTTTATATAGGTTAAGCAACACTTCACTTTGTTAATTGTCTCTTCTTTTTTGTGTGTGTGTAAAATAAATTAATCAGACATTGGGTACAAGAAGGAGAAGATCAAACATAGAAACAGACACTTATGTACTAATGGAACCTGGAAAGTCAGAGGAATTTGTTACTGAGGAAGAATTAAGAGACAAGTTAAAGAGTTGGTTAGAAAATTGGCCAGCCAAAACACTGCCACCAGACCTTGCTAGATTTGAAGATAGTGATGATGCTGTTGAATATTTAGTAAAATCTGTTTGTGAACTTGAAATTGATGGAGATGTTGGTTCCCTACAATGGTACCAAGTTCGTTTACAACAAGACATCATATGAAAGGACTCTCGATTTATTTTTAAATAACAGTTAATGTAATTTTCTTTATATCGTTTTAATTTTATTGAAAGGAACAGGTGATAATGACTAAAATCAAACATGGATTGGGTAGGGTGAGTTTAATTCAGGTGAAACTTTTTTTTCTTTTTTTTTAAAAAAAATATTTTAAATTTAGATGAGCTTTTATTTACTGATTTAATTAATAATGTGATTATATCATCATTAATCACGTGTACAAAGTGATATTTTAAAATTAAATATATTTTTTGTTGATAAAATATAGTCACGAAAGGGCATATTGTTGAACAACAATGACATAGGTGATAGATGAATCCAATTTATAAGGATGATATTTGATGAATCCTTACTCAAAATTCAATTCTATATTTGAACTTTTCTCCTTATTTTTATGATAATTTTGACTTAGTGATTTTATTCTTTTAAAAAAAATATTTTATTCATATAAAATAAAGTTGAGTGATTTGATAATCTAAATGATATATTTATTTATTTTTCTTAATCGTTAATTGTTATAATATTTATGATTAAGAAAACTACGTAACATATTATTTACATATCTAAACATGAACTTGGAGAAATTAGAGATGAGCTTGGATGCGCTCGGTGTGCGCTTCATATTTCTTGAAAAAAGACATTATTATTTCATATGGCACATAATTATTTTGCGTTAACAAGTTAAGTCCAAGTAAAACAACATATAACAGAAATAATAGTTTGATTTAATTAACTTGAAATTAAAACCTAACTAGTTATATCTTCGTATCTCAAACTTACGTGGTATATTCTTCATTTTAAATCTATTTTATAGATGCTACACATTTTCAAGTTTAAAAACCCACACATTTTAAAGAGTCTTTCTAATTATACAATATTATAGTAAAAAAATTGATAAAAACAATTCAAACTATGAGCTGATTTGCATCAACTTATTTTTTAAGTTAAAACAACTTTTAAGTATTTTTCAGCGTCAATAAAATAAGTTCAAAAAACACTCAAATAATTAAAAAAAAATGAAAATATCTTCCTCTTTTAAATTGACATATCCAATCATAATAATGCCACGTAATTAATATCAATGTATAGAACATAGATGTTTCTAGACAAAGGGCAAAAATGGAAATAAAAAAAAAGTTTGGAATCTTTCATCCAACGGTTCAGATCATTCCAAGTTACTAATCGTAAGGCCAATATATTTTACAATATTTATATCCACAAAGTTCTTAAACCCTACTGACTGAACTCACCGGGTATAAGAAAAAGAAAAATAAAAAATCTTCGAAGGTATGTTTCTTCTTGAATTTTTACTATATCCATTTTCGATTAGCTTAATGTTAAAAAGAGTTTGCATTTTATGATACAGATTGTTGTTATTTCAACTTGTTTCGTTGTATCCATTTTATAAGGTTAGGGTTCTGATCATTTTCATTCTGTTTCTTGAATACCATTATTAGTACTGTGAATTATAGTTATGATATGATCGTGGGGGTTTACAGCTACATTTTTCTTGGTTTTTTGTACTGTGATACATTTGAGCTGAAGGTCTTTCGGAAACGGTCTCTGTATTGAATCTTTTTTTGTTTTGGAGATCAGTAGTGACTAGTGAGCATATTGGGTGCTGATTGCTGATAAAAATAGGATCTTTAGTATTTTTTGTTGATGGGTTTTGATTAATAGGGAGATTAGTTCATGGCTGGTTTATTTTTGGTAATTTCCGCCGGAGGGAACTGTAGGATGAGGAATGTATGTGTCTTGTGCTCTATAATTGTGCAGACTCTTCAGTTTTGATGTTGTACCTGTGTCAGATTCTTATAAAATGCACTACTTTTGGAGAATCCGACAAGCACCCTTTTACATTTTTGAAGAGTGTGAGCAACATAAGTTGTATGACAAATATGGAAGAGTAGGTATGTGTTTGCTTTGTGCTGTTTTGTATGATTATGTTTGATTGAACATGTTTATTGGACTGAGTTATTAGTAGATTCTTTTAAGTGGAAGGAACTATTAAAGAAATGGGAAGTTAGTTTAAATGTGTTTGATGTCAAGATGAATTTGAATTCTTTGGAGTCATGAAATGGTGAAAGTTGTATTGAGTAATTTTCTTGATGGGATGGTTCACATATTTTGGAATGTCACTGTTATATAAATAGAGACGAAATATGAGCTTGGAGAAAAGAAGCCATCTTTTTCTTTTGTTTTATGCTGTTTCGTGTCATCTAGTCCCGTTCAGCATTATGGTAGAACTATGCTACTATCAAAGATTTCTTCTAAATCCAACATCTATTCTCATGTTATGTTTAATATGGACTCCTGTTGTTCTGTTCTTTTCATAGGTTTGAAAGATGGCTTTATTCAACAGAATTGGAAATATGCTTAAACAGAGTGTAAGCAGACACACGAATTTGGAATCGTGTGCCTCTAGAACCTCACTTTACCAGGCTATAAGAAGCATGTCTTCTTCAAAGCTTTTTGTTGGAGGTAAAAGGATTTTGTTCCCAGTAGTATGCAGTTACTATGTTCTTTTCCTTCCTTTTGTTGCTCTATAATGGCGCCAACTATCCCCTGCAGGTCTCTCATATGGCACTGATGAAACCTCTCTGCGAGAGACATTCTCCCAACATGGTCAAGTGATTGAAGGTACTTGATTTATGTTTTTACCTCTGATAAAATAAGATTTTGCAGCTTACTCCAATTATGTGGTTCATGGAGCCCATAAAATTGATGTGCCCTAAACAAGAAAAACAAATTGACTACACAATGATGTGTAACTCGTGCAGCTAGAGTTATTTTTGATCGTGACAGTGGGAGATCCAGAGGGTTTGGTTTTGTTACTTATACATCTGCTGAAGAAGCATCAAGTGCCCTGAGTGCCTTGGATGGCCAGGTAATGATGCCCAGGTTTCTTTGTGGAGCACCGGTGTCAGTTCTTCTCGAAGAGTGATATTTCTTGTTTTTTGTATCACTTTGTGTAGTCAGAGTGTCAGGCAAGTTATGTTATTTTCCTAAAGATGCTATCCATCTTAGTCCACTCCATCAATGATGGTTCCCATCTAATAGGTTCTATTACACGAAAATTTTGTAACTTCATGTTAGTGTGCCTTTATAAATATTAAGATCAAATTGCTTCCGGCACTTTCTTACCGCTAAACGAGATGAAATATTTGAACAACTTTTTGAGACCAGTATCAGGTGATAATTTCATGTTGTTCCTTCCGTTTTATTCACCGTATTCCACTGTCAATTACTGGAAGAAATTGATTAGTTAGCCTTAGTGACAGGGTGGTCTTTCCATCTAGTGCTAACCAATAAGGTTCTATTGGGTCAGAAATCCATCAGGACTTCATCTTGTTTTCCCTTTCTTTTATATCATGGACAAATTACATTTTGCTATTTTCTTCCGTCATTTGAGAATGAATTTTTTTTTGGAAAAGCTTTTGGGACTAGTATTGGGTAAAATCTGTCTGCGTAACTTTTGCAGGATCTCCACGGGAGACGGATAAGGGTGAATTATGCCACAGAAAAGCGTCCTGGAGGATTCGGGCGTGGTTCTGGTGGAGGTGGATTTAGCTATGGTGGGGGAGCTGGAGGTTACTCATATGGGAATTATGGAGGTGGTGGTAACTATGGTAGCAACAACAGTTACCCTGCAGGTGGTGGCAGCTATGGTGGGGATAGTTTTGGGGCTGGATATGGTGGTGGGAGTAGTGGAAGTTACAATGCTGGTGTTTCCGCTAGTAATGATTTCTTGGACAACTCTGAATTTGGTGGGAGCCCTGGGACCTCGCACAATGGTGGTGAAGAACAGCTTAGTGCAGACCAAGGGACTGAATCTGTAAACAATGATTTCACACCAGGTGTAGAAAGGAGCAGCAGCGACGACAATGATGAGCCAAATGACTACGCCAACTCGAGGAGTTGATAATACGTCCTCATATGCTATTCACCAACTTTGGCTTTGATGAGTACATGTTCACAATACGTGTTGAGTTAAAAGAAAGTATATTCTATTTCCAGCAGGGTTGCTACTGGTTGAATGCTTCATCTAAGTTTAATCAATCTGTAGGATTACACTCTACTCGTTTCATAAATGTTTCAAGTTCATAGAGCTCTCCAAGTACTGATTTTGTGCAATGTACAGTGCTGAATCTTTTCCTACCCGCTTGTTTCTTTTAAGGCACTTGTGGTGACTTTCTTGACCTTGTGGCTAAAATGAAGATTGTGGGCTGGCATTAGCACTTTTTGTTTACTTGATAGGCAATTAGAAACATGAAAATGTGTGCTAAACTGACTGGAACCCATAATTAGTAAGTGGAAGTGCTTCCTTACATTACATTCGACAACATCGATGAACACTCAATAAGTTGCTAATTGCCTGCGTTTCGAATAACTGCATATTGATACTGAGAGAAAATAATAGGTTAAACTGCTGGCATTTGTTTGTTTCATAAAGAGTTCAGAGTGAAACTACAAGCCAGCAGCAAACAACTTCTGAATGGAAATACAAGGTTGCGGAATCTCTACGAGTCATTCTACATAGAGCATCACTTACACTCTGATATAATCAGTTTGGCACAATACTACAAGAACTCTCCTTTCCTCTTTTCCTCCATTTGGTGCCCCCTCATCTTTTTGCTGGGGTGGGGAAGGGTACATATCATATATTTTACAGCCACTTCCAGGTCAATTGAAAACAACCATTCAACTTATAATGCACATTCAGCTGTTGCCAAAATCTTCAGAGATGTGCAGTGGTCATATTATTAAACAGCCCAGAATGGCTTTGGAGTCGCTACCGCACTTGAGCTACTTTTCAAAGGTCCGTCAATTGCTTCATCATTATCGTCGTCGTCGTCATCCCCATATTCCATTAGCTGGACTAATGTATCTGAGATGCACAAATCAAATCAAACAATTATACATACACTCTCATATTTCTCAACTGTAAAAATGAAATAGACAAGTTATGTCTGATAACAACTACTACTACAAGGCCTCAATCCTAAGCTACTTGGGGTCTCTTATATAGATCTTCAGTGAACTTCCACCCATTTAAGCTAATCTCATGCTGATATAATACAAAAATAAGAAGTGGAAGATAAAAATAAAAAGTAAAATAAGTTCTACCATGTTAATAGGACTCAATGGATTTTCACACTTCCACTTAGTAACAAGAAATGCAAGAAAAAAAAGGGGTAATGAAGATAGGTAGGCCATTGCTAATAGACAAACCAAGCAAGAGTTTATTGAAATCTTGAGACTGAAAAAGCTTGAGTGATGGCAAATACCTGGTACAATTTTACTTGGTGCTTTGTCAACCACATTGTTATCATGCACTTTCTGTGAGGATGATTGGAACTTTGGTGGCGGCGGCGGTGGAGGCATCATTCTAGGAGGTGGCGGCGGCAGCATTGAACTGGATAAGGGCTGAACCAACTTTCTGTGAGTCGGAATACCAATTTTGTCTGTATCACCTTTCTCTGAAATTCGTTCCTGAAGCATTAGAAGCTCCATAGCCTGCAGTGGATTCTGGCAACCAGAAGGGGGAGGGGGAGTCCATCCAGAAAACTTAGAAATTCCAGGAAAAAAGGAGGTAAAAGTTTTGAGTTGTTCGAGAACATTCTTTTACTTGTATAGTAGCAGGCAAGGGAAGTTTAAAATAAATGCATGATCATAAGAGTTATTGGTTGACATGAATAAATTGGACTCAATCGGGTAAGATGCAGCTTGACTTTTTTTTCTCACTTGCTACAAGGAGCTTAGATCAACATGTTTAGAAAATGCATATATTGCAGATACCAATAGAAAACATTTTATCTTCTAGAGTAAAGTTGAAACAGTTTGAAAGCCTCACAGGCAGAATGTATTGTGAGCTCGATCTCATTACCCTTTTAGTACTTGAAGCAAGTTGATTAATAATGTGCATTTCATATTAGCATATTAACATTTAACAGAATGCCTAAACCAGAAGGGCATGGCATCTTTGCATCGGCACCATAAAACTGAAATTGCACGTAGCAACCCCATGCCTCCTCCGTATCCAGAATCCTGTGAAACATACAAAGGTCCAACAGAGTTCCACAGCCTGTTAGCTTCATACAAGGTCAGAGAAATTACCTGGAATATCAAGTAGAAAAGGTTAGACCAGAAATGAGTATATGTTTTATAACTGAAAAATATCTCAAGGGAAGGAAATTTGGGAAATTTCTAACGCTCCATATACAACAGCAATGAGATGAAAATTTAAAATGAGAGACAACGAAGTCTTTTTTTAATAGAAACTAAGATGTAGGATGAATGGTAAACTAAGTTTAAAAGAGACCCAAAAATAAGAGAATCTGATAAATCCCAATTTTGCCAGTCATCATGCTACACAAGGTGTACTTCATCCTTCTATTAATACCATTTATATAGTGGAAGGTGAAGTGAAGAATCTATCATAATTCATATACACAGCATAGTCCTGTGCAGAAGATCACTCAAGCAGTGAGAATCAATTAAAGGCAATTAAGGGACACAACTTCAGATATAAAAAGGCAGATGCACAGGCTATAGATACGCCACATATCACCAATGTTTATGAAGGCTTTGTTTCAGAGCATAAATTTGGAGAAATCACAGGAACTTCGTGATTTGGTGGAGGCCCTCCAAATGAGGAATGGGAGACAATACAACTTCAGTGACCTCTAGTCACAACCACTAGGGGAAACTTGTCTCACATTAACCAACATCTTTCTTCAGTTATATTGTCACTCTAGCAGTCGATCTGATAGATACTACATAGTGGGTGGTCAATGAATGGCTAAACAGAAGTAATTAGAGATGTTTTTGATTTCAGATTAGTGATACATGTACCACTCAATCTTCCACCAAATTAAGTTGGAACAGTAGCAATGGCTGTACTAATATATCATCTACAGTTCCCCCTTTGTATCTTATTTCTTTTGTTTACATGATATCATCTAACATTTTAGTTCTCATCCAAGAGATGGGCTTATCTTGGAGGCTTGGAGCAAAAATTTTTGCACAGCCAGTGCCCCGTTGGATACTTCCACAAGCAGATAGCGATAATAGAGGAACTTCTGGATACTCAAGTTTAGGTTCATATGCCAGAAATTATAACATGAAATGCTTTCAATATTCATTCCCCATCTCTGATCAATCATGAAGCTTTATGTACTTGACTCGGAGATGACCATTATAATTTTCTCATCAAAAGCCAGTTAAGGGCAATTGCCTGGAGATACCTTCGTATAGGTCAAGGAGACTAAGCACATACCTGGTTTACAGTTGCTTGGCCTTTTCCAACAGCCGGCAATTCTTGAAATTTACGCTTCTGTGCAGGGCGCTTGTCCTTCTCAGAACCTGTACTTGTCTGTGAAGTGATGCTTGGTCCCGTTGTTGCTGGAGGAACTGTTGAAGTGACTGGAGAAGTAGATTGCCTAAGAGCCAAAGCAACTTGCTGCAAAGCAGTGGCTTGGGGATATATACCATCATAGCCAATATAGCTTGTTCTACTTGTAACTAATTGATGAGGATAACAACTGGTGGGAGGTTGAGATGGCACAGGATCCAGTGAGCCTAGAGATTGAGGTACTGTACCCTGAGAAGCAACACCAGTCCCACCTGCAGCTGCAGTCACGGGAACTGCTGCTGCTGTTGAGGAGCTCAAAATCTGTGCAGCTACATTGGCTGTGGGTGTGTTATTGACTTCTGATTCACTTCCAGAAACCTGAACGCTGGCTAACGGTTGCAGTGGAGGCGGAACAGCTCCATAAACCTTACAAGACGAGACTCTGCAGATCGACAGTCACACATATGAGAATTCAGGACTCAGCCCAACAAAAGAAAAAGAATCATAACAAAATAACAGCCCACATAAACCTCTTCTGAATGAAAGTTAACAGGCTGCAATCACATTTCATATACTCAGAGCAACATGCATACCTAGAAGCACCACACTCTGCACAAATAGTATCCAAAAGATTTTCTGCCAAAAGCTTCGCACGCTCAAGACTTGCACTGTTATTGCTTGATATGAGTAAATGCAGAGGTTGGTGAACATCTGCACATTAAAAGAGTACATTTATGAGGAATAACTAATCTTTTTTCATAGCTGAGGAATCTAGCCAGTGGCACACTATTGATAACCATTCTTATCATGCTATGGAGCATGGGAAAATAATTGCATCTTAATCAACACATAGGCACCTTCTCCCTGTCCTTCATCTGAATATCCCGAACCACGTCCTCTTAGCAAGACAGTTGCTCCAGTTTCATTCATAATGTGATTTATATACTGATCCTGCACTTACAAAAAGCCAACCACCAGCACAGAAGAAAATCTCTCCAAATGGACGGAGATGTCAGAGAGAGCTCAGAACATTAGAAACTCTTGGCTTTCTATCAATAAGAATAAAGTTTAAAGGAGCACATCAAGCATCATAATGCCAAAAGAGATAAATAAGATAATTAGCCAGGCAGGATAGAGAATGGACTACACCCAAACTACTGGAAGAAACAATCATATAATTACTCAGACCATAATCTGATCAATAAAGAGAATACATGATGCCAATATCTGATCCATAACAGAGATGTAACAGCTGAATGAACTTCCCCGGTATTTAAATTTGCCAGCAAATCACAGCATATAGGTAAAAGAAATTGATAAGGCAAATGGATAGTAAATCACAAAAAAAAAAAGGATCCAATTTTTATGCAGTTAAATATGCGAGAATTCATAAATTGAAATATGTAAGGAAATTAACCCTTAATAGGCAACATACCAAGATAACTCAATAAATCAGGAGAAATGAGCAAAGTTAGATTAAGAAAGCTCACATTTGGTCCACGAATGCGCACAGTAATATTTGCTGATGGATCAGTCTCAAAGCCCAGGTACACACAGGTACTCAGCAGATGATTAACCTGATGATAAGAGAGTCAGAGGTTCCAGTAATTTTCTGGCTTCAGGTCCTGTCAAACCTCAGCAGATACTACTTACCTTTAATCCATTGTTAACAGGACCTTGCTTAAGCATTTCCTCCACTACAGCAGCAGCACGATCAACTGCTCTGATCCTCTCAAGTGTTGTTTCTAGCTAAATCAACCACAGTACATGTAAATACACCACAGCAATCACTTCACCCAGCAAAGTAAGAGGTCAAATAATAAAACTTGAAAAGGTTACAGAGAGAAGTCCCACTTTAATGAATAACAATTTTTTCATCATAGTGTGACCCAAGATAAGTACAATTTCCCCATGGAGAAGTGTTTTATAAAATAAAAGATAGCCTGAAACTTAAATGAGACATTTCTCCACTCAACTTTTTTCTTTAATTTTGTTCCTAATATAGCATCCCCAGACCCCTCTTTGTGGGATTTCACAGGGTAATGTTGTTGTTGATGTTGTTCCTAAGATAGCAAAAGGTTATTAGTACCTTATACTTTTATGTTTTCAACTCTCGCTAACTTTGCCAGGTCAAACATTTACACTGAATTTTGGCTGGATAGATGAAAGGTGTAGACATTTTTTAAAAAACGTAGAAAAGGTTCAGAAGATAGGAATATGTTTTGGGTTTTGCTTTTTAAGAGAAAAGATATTTCCAGATTCTCCAGTCATGTGTAGTATACATTGGATAAAAACGGGGAAAAAAATAGCAGTAAATGAACTCTTAACTAGAGAAGATGAGCAGAAGAATATTGGTGGTAACCACTTCAATGGTTAGAAAACGCAGAAACCAAACTCAGAGAAACAAGTTGACACAAAGGCAAATGTATTAATTAATTAATAATGCACAGAAAAATGATTCATCTATGCAATTTAGTGATGGACAAAACTTTATCAGCAATCTTCCTGAACCAAATGGTGCATCCAAACGCAAGTAACTAAAACTGCTTACATGTGCCCCAGCAGAAATATGAAGGTATAGGGGTTTTTCACCATCAGAAGGTGCGCTTGGAGGCTTGTATTTACCCCTGCAATAGCCACGATAAATAAGTATCACACTGTAAATAAGGGCTAAACAATAAGCAATATAATAAGACTTCATGGTGTGCTACCTAGTTATAACCACAGCACCCGTGCTCTTCTGAATCTGCAGAAACAGTGATAACTGATCAATAAATAATGAGCATAACCTTAAGATAATCACATTTGCTTCTCGAGTCATCTTTAGTCTTACAAAACCCATTAACAATATTCACCTCTTCCTGTGTTTGGCGCTTTGTGAGCCTGTAGCGAACAGACGGATCAGCATCATTAATGACAATTTCTCTTGCTATCAACTCATCCTGAATTTTCGGCTGCAATAGCTCATTGGAAAATCAGAAGCGATCCAAACAAAAAACAGATGATTCTAAACAGCATTTCGTAGAAGGGTAATAGAAAAATGACACGAAGAACATGCCTGATTCAGTATAATTTCCTAGGATGGGTAACAAACACATTAACTGTTAATTTGCAGTAAGACAACTGCAGGAAGTGAACCAGAGGACTTTTTCTTTTCGATGATGATATAAGGAGGCAGATAATTGGGCAACGCTTACTGACAACAAAAGCAATTTCTTCCACCAACAAAGAAAAGGAAGAAATCATGCATTTGGATAATAACTACTACAGCTAGGTGACAACCCTCATGTAATAGGGGAATACTTCCAAACTACAAAATAATAAGCAGCATCTTCTCTGATGATCTTACTTGAACTGATTTTTGGGCAATAATTACAGGAAGCTGCTGCACTGTAGTAGCACCAATAGCGGTAAGAGGATTCGTAAAAGCAGCACCCAAGACTGGCATCACGCCAGGTAGTGTGATACCAGCAAGAGAACCAGTATTTGCCAATGGAAAAATCCCAGATACCGCTACCCCTTCTGGAACGAATGTCTCCGCAGGCTGATCCCACTTTCTCCGTTTCCTGGAAGATGTTGAAAAGTTATACCACCAGAAGAGCTTACTCTTCTTATTAGACTACAAAGCTGTCTCTCATCATTTTTCTAATATTAATTAATCAATCAATCAAATTGTGTATGTTATTGTTTCTTATTTCTCTTTCCTCTTCTGCAGCATAATGCAAACAAACCAGCTAATATTTTTAAGTCAACCCAGATTCTCTAAATTCCTAAAAAACAGCTAACCTTCCCGGTGAAGATACTACTACTGCCCTCACCTCAATGCTGCTTCTTCCCGCAGAGTAATAATTTCATCTCAACAAAGTACTAATTCAGTTTCTGAACTTTTTCAATTTAGCATCAGAGCAAAAAGGACACTGACAAACTCATGGAACCAATAATACATCAAAAGGATTAAAATCATGGGAGAGAGTCATGTGAAACCACGAACTCAATAAACAAAAAATCCAACTCCTCAGCCAAAAAGTTTGGACCAAAGTTAATTACTGAGTTAGGTCAAACCCATATCTAATTATGGCAGCTTAATTAGAACTACGTAACTGTTCGTTTCTACTTTTTAGAAAGAAATCAAAGTAGTATTCTACTAACACATATACCAGCTGAGCTAATAGGGTTCCGGAAAGGGATTCTTAGCAAAAAAAGGTAGAGGGGACCAATCAATATATGAATCAACTTATCTCAATCCCAAACTAGTGAATGTAGATACAATGAATCAAAACTATTGATTTTGACCTAAGTCGGTGATATTAAGGGGAATTTAGATCTAAATTGAAGTGATTTGCCTTCAAAAAAAGCTAAGATTAAAACTGAAAATTTTATGCACCTTTGCTTCGTCGATGAAGAATTGGAGTCTACGGTTTCAGAAGATGAAACTCTAGGGCAATTATCCTCCGTCATTGATGAAGAAATTTCTAGTTCGTGCAATTGAAACGCTTCTTCTAAATCAACGGAGCGGCAGAAGGATTGAATTTTCAGGCAGATTGAGATTTTGGATTCATCAAATTGTAAGAATTTGTGGTTTTCAGAATCCGTAATGGATTTGGATTTTGGTACCAAGGTGAACGGCCAAATGCGGTGAAGACTTGTTACATGCATGTGTACGAAACGGTTTGATTGATTAATAAAATAAAGTGAACGAAAAATCACAAGCTGGAATAGCTCAGTTGGTTAGAGCGTGTGGCTGTTAACCACAAGGTCGGAGGTTCAAGCCCTCCTTCTAGCGAAGTTACAATTTTTTTTTTTCAAAATGGGTTAGTTTCATGTAGGTATGTATCGGTTCGGTTTATTGATTTTTGGATATGTTAAACTATTACCCAAACTAAATAAGATACTTTGTTATCGATTTTCGTCTTTAACAGTTCGATTTTTTGTTTGCCCAATAAGAAAATGTTTGTAAAATAAATGTATGACTTCTCCAATAATCTGACACGATAAGACAATAATTTAACTTTACGAATGATCATAATATAAAAATAATAAGAATTGATTCAAGAACTATACAAGTGCAACATAAAGAGAAATTAAGAGAATATGGTTCTTGCTTTAGGTTTTGAGATTTTGTATAACGTGAAGTTGTGAACTCTAAGTCAGTGTAAAGTGTTTAATGAGCAATGACAGTAACCAATAAGGTACTGAGATTAATATTTAATATTTATATATGGATAAAATAGTAAGTTATAGTCTGGTTTACCCTATAACCCAATATTAAAACCCAATAAAAGTATGTTAACCCGATAACTTGATAATTTCTTTTTCACAAAACCATTATAAAGCATATTAATCCAATAGCCTAATAAAAATGAACCAATAACATTTTTTTTCGCTTCAATTTACACACTCCTTCACATTCGTTACACTTTGTAATCTCAAAACTATCATTTTACTAACGATTGTTAAAAAATAATAATAAATAAATAGGTCAAGTGATATGAATTTTTATGTGAATATGATATTTTTGCACAAGGCAAGTAAAGAACACATTCTTTGAGGTGTTAAAGATAATGTGGTTGAGGCTTTTATTCATACTCTAAGAAAGGAATGAGTTGATTTCTTAAGTATTGAACTTGACAAAACTAAAAATTAATATCGCAAGCAATATATCAATCTTATTAATTTAAATTTTATTCTACTAACTAAATATTCTTTTTTTGCATTATTAATTTTTGAAACTTGTTCATGGAGTCATGGAAAACATGAACATCAATATATTTTTGTATATATGGTTTGAGCATCATAAGCCAAAAAATAAAATATAAGAAAAGATTGAAGGGGCATTCCGAGAATTGAACTCGGGACCTCTCGCACCCTAAGCGAGAATCATACCACTAGACCAAATGCCCAACATGTCTCTTCAGCGACTAGGTTTAATTTATATTATATTTAGCATCCAGCTTCACTATTATAGATATATTACTTATTCGCGTAGAGTGTTTATACCAAATGAATACAACTTACCACAATTAAATGATTTGATGGAGTGAATGTAAATATTAATTAATCATAGTTACTAATTAGATTATAGTTGTATATGTTCATGTATTCATTGATTTAATTACGTTTAAACAACACACATTATTATTGGACTTGTATAGTAATAATAAACCTCTAGTTATTATATACTCTTTAAGTTTTGTTTATTTGCATAGAGTGAATATCTAATCTTTAATCATTTAAATTATAAAACGGAGTATATTTATTTTCAAGTTTGAATCCAAGTGTGTTTTTCTTTTTCTTTTACAATCACTCAATCGATTTAAGTATATTTGAATAATTAAAATTCATAACAATTTGATATCACTATCACATTATCATCCACTTTCATCACTAATCATCATCACCGTTTATCATTATCAACTATCACCACCTACAATGTCATATTCTCAATCACAATTACCATCAACCGTCAATCACCATAGTTAATATTTATATCATCATTAGCCACTATATATTTACAATAATCGCTACCAACATTTATATACAACTATCCATCACTACATGTAATGAACCATTATTATATAATATAAACTACTGTTATAAATTATCATCATTAACTATCACTATCATACACCACAGCTATTTGTTTGCTTGCGCATACTATCTCAATCATTATTATCATAATCTACTATCACCCTAGTCGATACCCACAACATCGTAAGTTTGTTATTACTCTCACTAACTTTTTTACTATGAGGATAAGTAGTAATTTGTTGTGTAACTAATAAAAATGAGTATCTACTACTACGATGTACTTTCTTTAAATTAGTCACGAGGAGTCATGAAAGTTCGAAACTATAACTTAAAGCATATCTTCTATAGATTTGTGAAGTTCTCTTTTACTTCTCGTGATGGCCACACTTACATTAGTAAAAGCACATGAGGGTTTTTTAGCATGCGAAATGAAATATTTAATTTTTCATGAGATTTTTTTAATATGAGATAATAATTTAATTATCCAAGTATAAAAAGATTGAAGTTAGAGTTATATTTAGTTATATATTTTGTAGTTCTTTTTATAACTCAGAATGTATTTTTTTTAAAATGTTGTTTATAGTTTATACATTCAACTATTAAAAATTAGTGATGTCATCCAATTTGTTATTTGACTAAAACATTATGTCGTGGATGTATAATCACATCATATGTATACGAGCTACTAGAAGTTATTAGGGAAAATTTTATATATGGCAAACTTATTAGATGAAATAATATTAAATGAGTATAGTTTACCTAATTACATTCTATAAGTATAGTTTAGGTTTTTAGGTATTTAATTTTGTATATAATGTTTTTTTTGTTTATAATTTATAAAAAAAAATAAATTAAAAGTGAATTGTAACTGTAGCATTAAACAGGTAACAATAAATTTAGACGTTCAAAATTAAATTTTTTTTCAAAAAAGAATCCTACAGCAATTGAAAGACATTAATTATACAATTTTCTCTTGTATATACAAATTTGGATGTATGTGTCGTCGTTTGCGGATTGAGATTTCTATACATTCGTAGCGTAATTATGTATATGATTTTCTGGCTTGTTTCTTGATAAAAATAATTTGAATATATGGATTGTATACGTTAATTTATATATTTTAGTATTTATATATAAATTACTGCAATAATGTAAATATTCAAAATGTATATTAATTTTGTGTATACGAAGGCGTGTGAAAAAATTGTATATATTTATGAAATTTGAGTATTATGTTTGGTTTTATTACCTGCAATATTGTTGTATCAGATACGTTTTGTGTTTTCTAATATTCATATACAAAAACTGCAGTAATGTATATATTGAAATGTATGTATTATATACAAAACTGTATGAGACAATTATATACAGGTGATGAGATTTTATTTTTTTAGATGCAGTATTTGTATATAAGCAAACCAAGGCCAGTGTAATGTAATTTTGTTATTACTGATTAAATTGGTTATATTAAAATGTTATGTCAATTGTATATACGATATTTGTAATTGTTTTGAAATAAAATTTTGTTTGTAAATTCTACAGATAATGTGTTCATTAGCTATTTTGGTTATGCATTTTGAAAGATGGGACGATACAAATAGTTACGTTGATTATAGAGGGTATAGTGTTTAAGGAACAAGCAACATTTCTTGAGTTTTATACAACAATTTCCACACAGATTGGTGTTGATATGAATAATAAGATATTGAAGATTAAATATAAGGTTGAAGAAAGCAATAAACCAATGGTTATAATATCTACAAACTATTTTTCTGGTATTAGTATGTGTAGATGAATATGACACTTAAACATGTCAATATACAACTGTCCAAACAACTTTGTATATACTACATTAATATACAAGCTTAATATATACTTAACTTCAGTTGTTTGTATATAACTACTAAAATATACAAATTATAATAAACAATTATAAGTCATAAAGATAACTAAATACGCTTGACCTTTGTACACATATACCAACTATAATTACAAAACATATATAATGGGGAGCCTTTAATATACAATTCAACACTACACCAATTAACTTAGTATACAGGTCATTATATACATAACTTAAATAATTTGTATAAACTAATCAGAATATACAGATCCCAATAAACAATTACAATATAATTTAGGGGTAAACTATACATCTACTTAAAGTACTTTTTTATGTCTTTCGTTTATAGAATTACTAAGGAAATATACATATGTCTTTCTTGTATTAAACATGCAATATACTATATTCAATTATGTGAATATACAAAAATTACTTAAACAGACAATTTTAAGTATATTGGCACATAAGTAACAAAATATTCTATCTAAAATTATGTCTTAAGCCACTATCTCACGATTCTGATATTCCTCGGTTCCGTGAATTTCAAATTCACTATCCTCTGTCACTGGTTATTGCTTTCCTCTTTGTACCTCCTTTGACAATTTTAATGCCGCTAGCTATGACGTTGTCAATAACTTTTTGAACTGCCATTGGTTCATTTTTTTTCTTGGATCTCAATACTTCCATTGCTTGTTCATCTTGAACATGTTTGGATTTTGCCATAGACCCTACATTAACCTCAAAATTTTGAGTTAAACCCATTGAAAACGAGGGTAAATTGTCAACAAAATTGACATGCAATGGCATACCTCTGGTATTCCTCATAGATTGAGATGATTCATCAATTCTGATTTTGAAGAACTTATAATATGATAAGAACGATCGATTATTTTAACAAAAAAATATGAAAAAACTAAAAAGCACAATACATATACAATTGTTGAAGAAGGAAAAAAATAAAAAAAATGAATTCACGGCTAGATTTTGGCGTTTACCTGTGAAAGTAGAAATCAATATCGGAGGGAGAAGTGAAATTTTTGCCAATTTGAATTTCAAAATCGGATAGAAGGAGTGATTATAGGAGAAAGAGGTGGATAGGAATAAAAGAGATAACATTAATTTGTATAAAATTATATACAATATCAAAATAAAAATTTTTTACGGTTGGTTAAAATATAGGTGGTGGGTCCCATTAATTATGACAAAAAAAAAACAAAAAACAACAACTACAATTATATAAATAAATAAATTAAACTATACCCTTATTATATAATTCCATAAGGATGTTTGTCATCCCATGTAATTTTCCCTATAAACTATTGCAAATATCTTTTTCGGTTTATTTGAAAATTTTTATGTTAGAAGTTGAAGATAGAATTGTATTTAATTATATTTTTTTCAAATAATATTTGATTGTTTGAAGTTTGAACATATTTTCCCTAAAAAACATGAAATATAATTTAATTACCATTGTTTTTTAAAATAAAAAATTAGATAAAATATGCACAGTGAAATAAAAAAAAAGTATTATTTTAAATATAATTTATATTTTTGAAATTTTCATAGCAAAATAAAAAAATCTTGATCAAAGAGGTGTTTGTAGAGGGTAGTTGTGTCTTTTCATGAATGGAGTCAACACACTCATTAAACAATCAGTGGCCTTTCTTTCTCCTACTGAAAAGTTAAAAAAAGTAGAACAGCTTTGTGCTCCGCCATAGTGCCGTACATTCAGCTCCCCTTCAATATTCATCCATTTTAGTTCGCTTCATTCAGCCTTTTGAGAGATCTGAAAATTCAATGAGGCTCTTCGTTTGAGCGATTTCGAGTATCAAACATCTTCTGATTGAGTTCATATCAAATTATGAAGCTTTGAATTTGATTACCTAGTGTTAGTATTATTTGTGTCTTTCTTATTTTGCTGCATCGCCATTGTTCCTTTTTACCCGTTTAATGTTCATGTTCTTCTTCAGTAGTCTTACATTATTGTTATGCTGTTCAACAGGTTTAATTTACTTTATTTGAAGCAAGTATGTTTATGGAATAAAATGGTCCTGAATAGAGCAGAGCAGAGTGGATACAAAGGAATGAAAGAAATTTAAGATTCATTAGCTTGTATATGATCAACAGCTTTAACATTTATGTCATAATTGACGTTAGGATCTTACATTATGGTTATGCTGTTCAACAAGTTCAATTTAATTTGTTGAAGTAGTATGTTTATGGAACGAAATAGGCCGGATAGAGGAGAGTGGATACAAAGGAATGAAAGAAATTTATGATTCATAGCTTGTATATGATCAATAGCCTATAACATTAATGTCATAATTGACGTTAGGATCTTACATTATGGCTATGCTATTCAACAGGTTTAATTTAATTTGTTGAAGTAGTATGTTTATAGAACGAAATAGGCCTGATAGAGAGAGTGGATACAAAGGAGTGAAGGAAATTGAAGATTCATAGCTTGTATATGATCAATAATGTTTAACATTAATGTCATAATTGACTTTAGGATCTTACATTATGGTTATGCTGTTCAACAGGTTTAATTTAATTTGTTGAAGTAGTATGTTTATGGAATGAAATGGGCCTGATAGAGGAGAGTGGATACAAAGGAGTGAAGGAAATTGAAGATTCATAGCTTGTATATGATCAATAATGTTTAACATTAATGTCATAATTGACTTTAGGATCTTACATTATGGTTATGCTGTTCAACAGGTTTAATTTAATTTGTTGAAGTAGTATGTTTATGGAATGAAATGGGCCTGATAGAGGAGAGTGGATACAAAGGAATGAAGGAAATTGAAGATTCATAGCTTGTATATGATCAATAGTATTTTGACATTAATGTCATAATTGACTTTAGGATCTTTGAAGAAAACTAATGTAGCTTGGAAGTGTACCTTGATTTCTGATAAGTCCCGGAGATCATATCATTACTTGAAACTGGTTGAGTATGGATATTTCTCGTTGGGTAACTTGAGAAATAGTATCCTTTGTGTATCATTCTCTTGCTTTAAGTTAATGTAATTGATGGAAACTTAAGTTCTTTCATAGGTTAGAGAGAGGGCCAGTTTCTAAAATGTCAGTTTATAGTTTGAGGGTCCATCACATTAGAAGTTAGCTTTAGCTAATAACAGAAATAACTAATCTTATGTTGACCAATAAGAGTTTAGCTCTGAATGTACTTATATATCAAAACCAAGTAACTAATGAACCAAGTCAGAATAAGTGCAGTTCCACAACAAACTATTATGTCGGAGTTATGCCATAGAACTTTCATGTAAACAACCCCAACAAGATTGGGATTGAGTTGTAGTAGATTGATTGATTGATGTCATGTTTGTGGAATTGGCCCTTTTATAAATTAGTGATCTCTTGACAGGAAGATATGGGCACAAGCACATTACCAGATGCATTATTTGGATCTGTTCAACAGCACACTATTATTTCTTCACGCAGACACCATGACCCTATTCGATTTTTTGCTGTTAAGTCGCATTCCACGATCTATAGAAGGCGTTCTGTTGGGAAAAGGTTTGATATTATTGTACTGTACAAAGTTTAAAACTTCTGTGATGCAAATAAGGTTAATGGTGACGGTCTTATTATTTCAGAGTTCTGTTCGCGGATGCCTGCCTCTGCAAACCAAGACATGTTGTTTTCTCGAGCATGGTTTACATTTCTATGCTTTCTATCAGTATCATTTTTTTTTATTAAACTGAGTTGGGCATTGCCGTATTGGCAACTACTACGATTGAAACTTACTTTGTTACTTCAGGATGATTCAACTGAAGCTCTCACAGATGATGAGGATGGTGATTCATTAGGGAGGAGTAAAGTAGTAGGGATTGATGATGATGAACTGTTGGCAACTAGGAAATCTCTCTCTGATGTTCAAGCCAGAAATAAAACCATTGAAAAGGAAAGAGATCAATTGATTGAAAAGGTAGCTCGGTCTGAGGCTAAACAGAAGGAGTATTTGTCCACCGTAATGCATGATAAGGATTTGGCCATATCAGAACTAGAGTCAGCCAAAGCTCTATTTAACCGTAAGCTAGAAGAGTCTTTGGAGGAGAAATTTAACTTGGAATCTAAGTTGGTCCTGGCAAAACAAGATGCTGTTGAACTTGCAGTTCAAGTTGAGAAGCTTGCTGAGATTACTTTTCAGCAGGCAACTTCTCACATACTCGAAGATGCACAATTACGAGTTTCAGCTGCTGAAGCTTCTGCAGCAGAGGCAGCTTTTCAAATTGAAGAACAAATAAGGACTGCCTCTGACGGGGCCATAACCTATGTTCTACAACAGTCTAAAGATGCCATAGAAAAGGCTTTAGCTGTAGCTGAGTCATCTGGAGACCATACAACAAATGCCATGGCTGCATTTGTAGATAATATGGATCGGGATGATGAGATCGTAACAGTCCAGTCCCAGAATATCAAGTTAAGCAACACTGTGAATGACTTGGAGTCTCAATTACTGGTTAACAGAAATGAGATTGACAGGGTGAAATTAGAGCTAAAGCAAGCACGCAAAGAAGCAAAAGTATACGAAATCCGTGCAAATGATGTTGAGAAGTTATTGCTTGAGTTTCAGGAATCAAGCAGAAAAGCAGCTCTACAACAGGAGGAGGAAATAAAATCATCATTAGAGAAAATGAGAAAAGATGCTATGGAGAAAAAGAAGGCAGCTTCAAAGGCATTTAAGCTTGAGCTAGAGAGGATGAAGACTGCCATTGAAGCAGCAAAAGAAACAGCACGTTCACAAGATGAGGCATACACGCGACGATGTGAAGCACTGCAGAGATCTTTAAAAGCAGCTGAAGCTGCTTCAAAAACATGGAGGCAAAGAGCAGAAATGGCTGAGGATTTGTTACTAAGGAGAAGTTGTTCAGAAGAAGGGGATGAGGAAGCTATTTATCGAGTTAACGGTGGAAGAATAGATTTTCTTATGGATGATGATTCACTGAAATGGAAACTTTTAACTGATGGCCCTCGCAGGCCAACACCTGAGTGGATGGCACGGAGGATACGCTCTATCCGTCCCAGGTTTCCACCCAGGAAAACTCATGTATCCGAGGTCATGACATCAGGATTTAAAACTTTGGACTTGCCTAAACCCGATGAAGTATGGTCTATTGCCCAAGAAAAGCTAAAGGAAGGAGATGCGCTCGTTGAGCATGTGATTGAGAAAGAAGTTATTGAAAAGAAGAGGAAGGCTTTGGAACGTGCTCTTCAACGGAAGACAGTTAAATGGCAAAGAACTCCAGAAGAAACAAAATTAGGTGCAGCTATTCATGTCGGATGATCTTACTTTATTTTACTTGCGAATCAGTGTTTCTAAGCGAAATGCTTAATCATTATAATATGACTTGTTGCATGCAGAATCTGGGACGGGTACTGGACGAGAGATTGTGGTCAGTAATACCAGCTTTCATTTTGATTTGTTTTCTGTATAAAAGTAATTTTATTAACAATAGCAGTACAAGGGGGTACTGCAAAGTACAAAAAGAAGCTGGACAGTATACAAATATTATACAATAGCGGACTCAAACAAGTCCAGAAACTCAGTTGTGCTGAATACAGGATTTCCACTATGCCAATACTCTCTGTAAACACTTGTATCTTACATAGGAAATCATCTCTTTTTTCCCTAGAAACATCTTCTATTTCTTTCTCGTGATACTTCCCAAATGATGCATAAAGTTATCAATTTTCATATCTATTATCTTAAAATAAAATCCTTTAAGAATATTTTACTGTCTTGAAAAGTTATATGGAACCACGTTTATTCTTTGCAAAAAAACTTAAACTCTTTGCAAAACAACCTTTTCTCTGTTCTATTCAAGATGAACAAGGAAGCTATTATGCACGACATATTTCCCAAAGAGTAAAAGAATCATTTTTTTTATCGCTTTTCTCAATAACCAAAGTTAAACTAAGATGTTCAATTTGGTAGGAGGAAGTTATATACTTTGTGTTTTAACTGTTAATTATCATTATTATTATTATTGTTGTTGTTGTTATTATTGCTTTTATCATCATTATTATTGTTATTACTGTCATTGTCATCATCATTATCACGACCACCAACACTACCACCTCCACAATTTCCATCATCATCAAATGGCTAGAAATTCATTTCAAGGCTTTCAAAACTTCTATGAAGCTCTTGTTGCAGTCAATGTTTATCTGAAATTCTCATTCTCTTCCAGGGGCTTCCCTTAGGACACCTGTTTCTTCATTGGCATTACATCACTATCATTTCTATTGCTCTATTTCTTTTTACATGTGGGTCTCTTGTTTTTCAATCCTTAGTAGCTATTAAGCTCTTTTAATTTTGAAGTTCCAAGGTTTCAATTGGGAAAGCTGGAGAAGACAGTGGTATCTTGAGCTTGCTAATAAAGCTGCTGATTTGTCCCGCTGCGGTATCACATCGGTTTGGTTTCCACCACCAACAGAATCAGTTGCTCCTCAAGGTTTTGACCTCTTTGATCAATTTTAGCTTTTGAAGCCAAAGGGAAATTGCTAATAGCAACATATGTTTCTCAATTTATATCCTTTTACAGATGATTATTCTTACATCATCTTGTTATTTCTTTCAAAAGAGTTGTTAATAATTGAACAATCTTCATGAAAACTGAATGTTTTAGATGGGGCGAAAAATGCTCCGTAACCTTCTGAATTAACTACCTCATATACAAAAATATAATTAAATAACTTCACATGAAAAAAAAATCCTCATCAAAAAGATTTGGTTAAATAAATTTCAGGGTGCGTTGTTCTGTTGTAAATAACACTGGATTATTGCAGGTTACATGCCTTCTGATCTTTACAACTTGAATTCTGCTTATGGTTCGTTGGAAGAGCTTAAAGGCTGTATAGAAGAGATGCATAACCAAGATCTTCTGGTCTGTATCAAATTAGTGATTAACTTGTTATTCCTTGCATTTTTAGTCAAATATCTTGTATTCAGACAGTTACCGTGATCCTTTAGTTCAGCATTACATCGTTCTTCTCATGTATTCTTTTTGCATGAACAGAACGTCAACGCAGCTTGAGAATACATGTTAGTTGCTTGCAGTTATGTTTTAGCTTTCGCTAACTAGTAACATATGTCTGTTGCTAAGGCATCAAAATAAAATTTGCTATATTTCTGCTACTAGTGCATATCATGTAATTTATTACAGCAAAGTGGTAATTTTTGAATTATGTAGAGATTATTAAGCTACTGATAGGCGCAGAACAATGTGGTTTATCTTATAGCTGTTCTGCTTGTGTTTCCAGGCCTTAGGAGATGTTGTTTTGAACCATCGATGTGCTCACAAACAGGTAATCATTTTCTAAACTACAGTTCTTTTTTCATAATATATCTGAGATTTTGTTAGCTTTGTTTTGTTTGGAAATAAAACGTTTATGAAGGAACCTTTCAGCTCTAGAAGCATGTTGTTACGGTCCCCCGAAATGGATCTAGTTACGGGACGCTGCAGCCTGCAATATGAAATCAAATGTTTTTTTTCCACAATCTATATTGCTAGTTCGTTAAGAAAGAAGTTGCAATCTCGAGATAAAGTACTTAAAACTGAAATGATTTTCTGTTCAGATGTCATGCGATACACATAGAGTTCAAATACAATACTAATAAGTAACTACCATTAGAAACTAGGACATGGCTTCCTAATATTACTGGAATGAGAAAACGCAGTTCAAATACAATACTAATAAGATAACTGCTATTAGAAACTAGGTCATGGCTTCCTAATATTACTGGAATGAGAAAATGCAAACTACTACAAAGAAATAACTACTATAGGAATGAGAAACTGCAAATAACCACTACAACGAAATACCTACTTCAAATAACTACCACAGTAAACTGTTGGGAGACTAAGGAGTGATAAACAAGTATGAGTTGTTTGGAAGTCATTCTTCGAGTACGTTTCCATTTTTCTTGCTGACAGTGATTTAAATATCATTTAACACAGCATTGTTAACTGTTAAGGTTGTCCAAGTTGTTCAATGTATATAGTTTGCTTTATCTATTACAAAGGTTTTTGTTCCATAATTGCCTATATCCTCTCTGTATGTCTGTATGAAAGAACATATTTGTAAATTAACATTGCCATCTCTACCCAATTTTTTGTGGATGTGTAATTCATCTGCTCCTTGAGATTGTACGTTTTGTATGAAAAAAATATAGAGACTGCTCTGGAGTAGTCACAGATGAACTAACAGGTGTAATAACCCTTTTGACTCAAACTTATACTGCAAGTCTCGATGGATCTCTCACCCGATTGGCTGATTGTAGAGTCCGAATGGTGTTTGGAACATTTTTGGAGGCAAGCTTGCATGGGGACCTGAAGCAATTGTGTGTGATGACCCAAATTTTCAAGGCCGTGGAAATCCTTCAAGTGGTATAAATTTTTCTCCATGATACATAAATGCTCCATATGATATGGGGTCTGTTTGTACATATCACGTGCTTTATTTCCAGATGTGAAAAGGTTTATATAATATATAAGAACATTAACATATTAGAGAATTGCTATAACTTCATTTGTGCAATCTTAATGATAATTTATGGAGATACGCTTCCAGTGTTTGATATTCACTTAGTTGTTTATGCAACTGAACAACATACTATCTTTCTGTCACATCAGTCTTTGAGTAAAGCAACTACCACAGTTATTCTGTTAATGGGATCCTGTTTGCTGAACATTGTAAATGCTTGTGTTCTTTTAAATTGTCTAAATCTTTGCTCATATACAATTCTTATTTGGGCCTTGAACCATGAGTTTTTTTATTATGTTAAGGACTCGGCAAAATATTCTTATATTGTCACATCTTTCCATTGTACTTTCATTTCTGATAACACCAATGTGTATAGCTTCTGCTCATATTTATTTAGGTATTTGCAAGATTTGATATGCTTATGACAGTGTAGCATGGTGAAGGCGAAGAATTATCTAGAGTTTAGTCCAGTTTTGGTGTTTAACTTTTTTGAGTTTCCAGGATTCTCTCTAAAATGTTGTTATTCGAGGAAAGGATCAAAATAGTCCATCTTCTTTGGGTTAAGGCTCAAAGTGATCCTTGAGTTTTCACATGGAGCACTAATAGTCCCTCATATTTGCAATATTGGGGCACTTTTGGTCCTCCTTCAAAATTTTACCTATTTTTTGCATTGATTATCCATAACCTATGTATGGGATGTTCAATCGTCATTTTATATATTTAATAGCAATAACAAATCCATATCAAAGAATGTTAGAAGAAACACAATTTGTTTTGTTTAGTAGAAATCATATTACAGGTAAAGTCGAGAGGTTCATCACGATAATTTACGTGCAGTAGTATAATTTTTTCTTTTCCTCCAAAGTCATATGTTAAGATGTTCTTAGTTTAGCTGCAGTAATATTTCTAGTGAACAAAATAAGGTGTTTTTCTTATCACCTTCTCTCGGATAGAGTTATTATTTCTATTAAATATATAAAAAGACGATTGGACATCCCTTATATAAAATCTTGGACAAAATTAATGTTAAAAAATAGGCAAAAAATTTTAGGATAAGACCAAAAGGGCACCAATATTGCGAACATCAGGGACTATAAGTGCTCCATGTGAAAACTCAAGGATCATTTTGAGCCTTAACCTAAAGATGAGGGATTATTTTGAGCCTTAACCTAAAGATGAGGGATTATTTTGAGCCTTTCCTCTTGTTCTTCACCTGCATCAGATTTGATGAGCTTCATAGACTTCTGAGAATAGACAATTAGTGTTTCCTCTTATATGATTTTTCTGCTTACCCCTTCTTTATCTGTGTTTGAAGTGTAGGTGATATATTTCATGCCGCACCAAATATTGATCATTCCCAGGAATTTGTACGACAAGATATAAAAAAGTGGCTAAATTGGCTCCGAAATGATGTTGGTTTTGATGGGTGGCGCCTTGACTTTGTGAGGTGAAGTTGTAATGCTTGTTGGTTTTAATACTATTGAAATTAGTACTTTGGTCTTCCATTCAAAATACAAGTTCAAGTGTCTGTAAACATATTGACCTTGCATCATACTGGTTAGAAAATTTGAGAAATTAGAAGAATAAAAGTAGAAGTGTTTGGTTGTAATATGTGGTTCTACTGCATC
The DNA here is from genome assembly GCF_001406875.1 of Solanum pennellii. Taxonomy (NCBI): domain Eukaryota; kingdom Viridiplantae; phylum Streptophyta; class Magnoliopsida; order Solanales; family Solanaceae; genus Solanum; species Solanum pennellii. Next base: position 40,327,359 of record NC_028638.1, read on the forward strand.
TCCTGCTTGTTCTTTATTCTACTAGCTTTTCCTTTCTGAAATTTGATAGGGCCAGCTGTCAAATTTTTCTCTATTTCTGTCTGCCTGCCTTTGTTTCTGACTCCCTTAAATGGATGGTGGAAACTAAATGAAGATAAGGTGGAAAGTTGTAGTCATATGTTCGATTCCTCATGAAGAATTCTTGAAAATAGTGATCATATATCGTACATCAGATCTCTTGTAGAGCTATTTTTCATACTAATTTTGATCTCCATTGTAATTCATTATCCTTTAGTTATCGCCTAAGAACCAATGTTGTGGCCAGAATGAAAATGTATGGGCCACTTTGAATGAGATGTTAGGAAGAAACTGACATGGCACCGTTATTAATTAATTTCTGGAGTATTTAACTTCTATTTCCGTAGATACTCTGTGATAGTTAAAAGCTGGATGATCTACTCAATCCTTGGAATCTTTCTGCTTGGTAAAACGACTTTTATTACATGTAGTAATACAGGCGCTTTGTTGTCCACAGGGGCTTCTCAGGAGCATATGTGAAAGAATATATAGAAGCATCAAATCCAGCATTTTCTATTGGCGAGTATTGGGATAGTCTCGCTTATGAAGGTGGAAATTTGTGTTACAACCAAGGTGAGATCCATTTAAATGTAACCGTAGATTTGACTATTTGGTCAGAAATATTTTGACATGTGTGGTGCACAGCGTTAGGTTGTGCAACTGATTTTCTCATTTTCTGCAAATTCTTTTAAGTTGGAATTTTGCAATCTGTTCAAGCAAATAGCCAAAGGTGGTTTTTCTCCAGCTGTGTGCTAGCCACTGTTCATTTCTCTCCTCTGTTCATCGTTTGTACTGTTTAGGCGTGTCAATGTCCTTAAACATTGAGAGGCTAATCCCACTATGTGGAAATCCACCAGTTCCTTATGATAGTAGATTTGTGTTGTTCTGACTTCTGATGCATCCAGATGCCCATCGCCAACGCATAATTAACTGGATCAATGCTACTGGTGGGAGCTCTTCAGCATTTGATGTCACAACAAAGGTACTTCTATTAGAACATCTTTTGTTTGTAGATTTCTGTATCATACTCCAAGACCAAGAATTATCCCACTGACCTGGGAAATAATAGTTCCCTGTAATCTATTGTCCCACATAATCTACTCGTTAATAAATCAACCTTTAATAATCAATTCATGCTAAGATATCTATAGGTAAATATTTTCATCCTCCTGATTTAGATTTAAATTGCTTCTTCATACTAGTGTAGAAAGGTTTTAATGAGCTTTTCAACTTGTTGGTGAATGATATTTTTCTGGCAGGGTATACTGCATTCTGCTTTGCATAACCAATATTGGAGGTTAATTGATCCTCAAGGCAAGCCAACCGGAGTGATGGGATGGTGGCCCTCACGTGCTGTCACATTTTTGGAGAATCATGATACTGGATCCACACAGGTCCTCTCTCTTTCTTGCTCTAACAAGCGCACACACAAACATACAGATGTACATGCCTACTTGTGCTCTCACTCATTCAGTGAGACATGCTACAACTTAAATGCACTGCCATGGAGGTTGAATATGTCAACATTCACCTTTATAAACCTCTGTTCAGAGTTTTTGGCCAAAAGATAAAGTAGATCCGTCTGGTTTGCCTTCCACTTTCAAAAATCTTAACAAATTTGGTCCCAAATTAAATTGTCATTTTCGGATAAAGAGACTGTCATGCAAGCAGCACATGAGCACTCTTCTTCTTCTGCTTTGGTTTCTTCTCTTTCCATCTCGGCTCGCAGAATAGAAACAGTATCAGCTTCTCCCACCATTCTTCTTAACTGCCAGCATGATTCAACTGTTCCAACAACAAATCAATCTCCTGTAGCTGGTATATTGAGGGATGAAGCCGAAGGTTCAGGATAACCATAAGTGGGATCTCCATAGTCCATACTCCATCATAAAGAAACTTAAGACCTCATGTCAGAGACATGGAAGTACCAAGGCAGCCTTCTCATACAAGTTAATATAAAAGTCGCCTTTCACGGCCCAAAGTCTGAAACTTAAGATAATAGTTTTATGCGTAACTAATACTATTTCCTTCTTCATTACCTTGGTCAGAACCCTCTGATTGTTGCAAACACCCGGGATGATGATCTCAGGAAGCATGTGAAATAGGAGGAGCTGAAAGACATTGAAAGCGAACACCTTAGGAATCCAAAAGTTCTGAATTCGCATGCCAAACATTTATCAAACCTTACAAAACCAGACTGTTGCATGTCAGCGCATGTAAAGGATCCACCTTCACGTGTCAACAACTCCAATGTGAACAATGAAATTTAGCCTCATAAAATGACTTTTCTGAAACCTTGGTGTGTCCCAGAGGCATGTGTAATGTTTCTCACTGGGGAAAAGGAGCATGAGGATGGGAGAGGCAGAAGTTCTCCTGGAAAAGGGGAAATTCACATGAGGTGCACATGACAGTTCTGTTGAAGTTTGACGGAATGTTAAGGTCTTTGCAAAAAGAACTAAATTTTTGGAGATGGAGATGTTATCTGTTAATTATAATTTTAGAGGGAACCACTCAATCTTTTGGCCAACTTGAGGAATGTTTCTGGTAAAATTTTGCTTTGTTCATGGAACACCAAAATCTTGGGGTATTCTGTAGTGTATGTTCCAAATATATATTCTGATAAAATAATTTTAGATTTTCATATCTGATCCATAAACTCTCATGTGCAGTTTTATACTCGCATTTGTTGTTGGAAATCTAATAAACGGAGTAGTGAAGCATGAGATTCAGGCTTGAGGGATTTAAAATTCTGAACTTTAAGCTCACCAAGTGATAATGTTTAGTCTATGATGTTGCATACCAAAACAAAACTTGGCGGAAGGATCTATTGAGCATGGATCAGAGTTAGTACCCTAGCTAACCGAGACATGTATTATGGAAGTGCTAGCTAGCATTTAAGGCTGACTTGATTACCGTCTTATATCTTGGCCTAAATCATTTGATACTTGCCCCCCCTCCCCACACACACACATACACACTCACACACGCAACCCTACTGCCTCCCTCACATATAGTGGCAGATCTAAGGGTAATTTTTATTTTTGAATTCCTTGATGTGAGAAACACAATAAGTGTAGCGGCTAGGCAATTCAGAAATTGCTTTAGGTTGCAAGTTCCTCCAAGTGTGACATTCTTATGTTCTTTAATCTCCTTGTTAGAATTTCTGGATCCGTCATTGCTCATATATGCTCCCATGTTTTTCTTACTAATTTTCGATTGCATTGTCCAACATTTGATGTATGTGCCTTCTATCCAACTTAAGTGTTTTACCTTGTTTTAAGAAATGGATCTTGGACCTAACTCAACCCCAAAAAGCTAGCTCAAGAGGTGAGGATTGTCCAAGTTACAGAAAGAGACGACAGATCCCTTTTACTGCTGATGTGGGACCCCCCCCCCACACGCACGCACACACACCATACAGAGACACACACACACAGGGGCTAGACATCTGGAGCATGCCAATTTTAATACGGGGATCCAACATCGGGAAATACCATGTTAAGAAATTGATCTTGGGGCAAACTCAACCCCAAAAGCGAGCTCACAGGGTGGGGATTGTCCAAGCAAAATAAAGAGACCACCCATCCCTTTTATCACCGATGTGGGATTCGTCATACCTTGAAAGCAGAGTAATTCCACACGAATCTTTCTTTGTGACTGGGGCCTAATGAAACTTGTTAACTTGATTTTTTCACATACAATTTCAATGGTAGAGGTCAATTATCAGAGTTAAGTTTGCAGAGTACGTAACGATCTTCAGTTGATCTATTGTACATTAGGTATCTGAAGTGTCTTTAGCAAATTTCATAGTTATATCTGAGCTATAATTTTTTTTAAGTGACTTGAATATTAGTTGCCATGGACTATTAGAGATGAGCCTAAATGGACAGTGAGAATTCATATAGCCGACTTCAACTTGCTTTGAGGAGTGTTTATTGTTTGTATGTACTATTTAATTGTAATTTTTATCTGCTTCGTGAGCTGATACGTAATTTGCTTTCATGCATTTACTCACTGATTGCTGCAAATCGGATAATGTTATTCTGATTTAGACATGTTAATACCAAACATCTTATCATGTAATAACAAATAATATTCCTTTCTTTCAGGGCCACTGGCCATTTCCTCGGGACAAGCTTACTCAAGGATATGCGTATATTTTAACCCACCCTGGAACGGTAATCTTTGTTTTCTTTGATTTTTGTGGTAGATCTTTAAGTAGGAGAAGAGAAAAAATTGTTCTCCGAAGTAAATTGAGTAGCTAAAGCTCCCTTGTTTTTCTTTTACCAAATATCCTTTAGTTTCCTTTCACCCTTGTCCTACATTAGTAGCTCTCAAAAACTAGAAGGGCCTAGTGAGATCCAAACTGAGTACTAGATGAGTGTGCTAGCGGAACTGTGGACTCCTTACACACGTCAATGAGCTCTTTAACTTATGTTGTTTTGCTATAACCTAGTCTTACTAGCTCCTAATTCGTTATTGCAGCCTGTAATATTTTACGATCATTTTTATGAATTTGGAATCCGTGATGTCATAAATGAGTTAATTGAGGCACGTAGACGAGCTGGAATCCATTGTCGTAGCCCGTTAAAGATATATCATGCAAATGGTGATGGTTACGTTGCACAGATTGGAGATACTCTTGTGATGAAACTTGGTCATTTGGACTGGAATCCTTCCAAAGAAGTTCATTTGGATGGTACCTGGCAGAAATTTGTTGATAAAGGACCAGAATATCAAATATGGCTAAGGCAATAATACTACATATATTATTCTGGACTTGCATTGTTTTTATTGGTATTCTGTCTATATATATGCTTTTATGTTGTAACTATAATACATCATACCTCACATCAGAGATTTTGAATTCCTGCATCAGTAAATGAGAAGAATAATAAAAAATAACTGATGCTGGGGTGGGCCTTTCATTTGACAATGGCTATTTATGATGTTATTGATTTGTATTCGTGCATTATTATATCATTTGTCATTTTGTTGCATAAACAATCTATACATTAATATCATTAACTAATAAAACTGTGTTTTATCAGTTTAAGCTTTTAGATGAGATAGTTATACATTAAAACATGGTATCAGCGGTTCTACTATCGAATCTAATGTCCATTTGAACTTATTGACATACTTTATATTATTGTTGTTGATTTCTAGTCTATCTCTAGAATAATAAGTTTATTATTTCTGGTACACAAACTTTATTTTTGATATATCAGCTGGGGCATTATTTTGGATGTGATCTCTTTGTTTATTAATGGTAAAGATGTCGTTACTCTGTTTGGACTTCAACCCCACATTAAATTAGCCCCAAATAAGAAGAAACTTGACTATTAAATACTGAAAAATTATTGTAGTCTAGTGTAACAGAAATGGTACAAGATTCCTCAACTTCAATTTCATACACAAAACACCAAAGTTGATAATTATTGGATTTAACTTATGTGATATGATATACTATATGATAATTGTTAACAGTAGTCTCTTATTATCTTATTCTTCGATTTTGGTATTACATGTTATTTCCTTTGTTTCAATTATCGTGTTATTTGTATTACTAAAAATGGTCCAAATTTGTCGTCCGTTAATAGTTAAACCATATAAATTTCCAACTCTCTCCACCAAAATGTACACCTAGTTATCATTTGAACATCAAAGATTAGGAAACAAGAATGAGCAAACTACACATATTGATAATACCATATCCAGTACAAGGCCATGTTATTCCCTTAATGCAGCTAGCTCAGTCCTTAGCTAAATATGGCTTCAAGATCACTTTTGTCAACACAGAGTCCACACGCAAGAGTATTCTGAATTCTTTATCAGGAAAAAATAGTTTGCATGATCAGATTCATCTGGTTTCAGTTCTAGATGAATCGGAATCGGGGGAGGATAAGAATGTGCCAGGTAAATTATCTGAAGCAATCTTTAAAATCATGCCTGGAAAAATTGAGAAGTTGATTGAAGTAACTAATGTATCGGAAGACGAAAGGATTACTTGCATTATTGCTGATCAGAGCCTTGGATGGGCTCTGGAACTTGCAGACAGAATGGGAATTAAGAGAGCAGCCTTCATAACTGCTGCAGCTGCTAATTTGATACTTGGATTTAACATTCCAAAGTTGATTCATGATGGCTTGATTGACAATGATGGTAAGTACTTTTCTATACTAAAAATCTATGTTTGGGTCAAGTCATATTACTGACTTGTGTAAAGATTTTCTTTTTATAATATCGGTGTAGTTTAGTATGTGATATGTTGTATAACGCCTTCCTGAATCCCCTGTGATTACTTTTCCAAACAACTGAAGGGTTCAGCGAAAAACTGTACTGTTATATACATGGTTAATATGATCTTTTATGCATATATACAGTAGATGTTGAACTTCCTTTTAGTTTTGTTCGAGTGTTTTACTTTTTCATATTTTGAACTCCTTAGTGGATCGGACATCCTTATTACTAATTCTTACCAGGTTAACAATCAATACTTATCGTAGACTCATATCATCGGTGCATAAAACGTAAACTCTGTATAAATTTGTTAACCCTATAATGCAGGGACTCCAAGAATAAAAGATCATACTTTTCAGTTTGAACCAACTATGCCAATCATGAACACATCAGATTTACTTTGGACAAGCATGGGGAATTCAACAATGCAAAAAATCATTTTCAACATGTTGGTTCACAACAATAAATCTGTGAAATCAGCTGATTGGCTTATTTGCAACTCAACATATGATCTTGAACCAGGAGCCTTCAAATTAGCACCAGAGATAGTGCCTATAGGTCCACTTTTGTCAAACAACTCACTCGAATCAAACGCGTTGTCACTTGAAGCAGAAACCCTTATTTCTTCTAGAGAATCTCCTGATTCACTAGCCGGATCGTTCTGGCCCGAGGACTCAACTTGTCTAAACTGGCTTGATCAACAGCCATTATGCTCAGTTGTGTATGTAGCCTTTGGGAGCTTCACAATATTCAATGAAACTCAGTTTCAAGAATTGGCATTAGGGCTTGAACTATCAAACAAACCATTCTTATGGGTTGTGAGAACTAATACTCTAGATACTAAAAGTGATATTTTCTTGAAAAAATTTGAAGAAAAAATAGGGAGGCAAAAGGGGAAAATAGTGAGTTGGGCACCACAACAAAAGGTGTTGAGTCATTCTAGTATAGGTTGTTTTGTTAGTCACTGTGGTTGGAATTCGACGATAGAAGCAATGAGTAACGGTGTTCCAATCTTGTGTTGGCCTTATTTTGCTGACCAATTTATGAACCAAAGTTATGTTTGTGATATATGGAAAGTTGGATTAGGACTAAAGAAAGGGGATAATGGGTTTATTAGTTGTGGAGAAATTAAGGTTAAAGTGGAACAATTGTTAGGGAATGATGTATTCAAGAAAAGAGCTATGCAAATCAAGGAAATGAATATGAACTCAGTGAAAGAAGGTGGAAAGTCTCACCAAAATTTGATAAATTTTATTGAATGGATTAAATCATCATAGGAAATTGAAGGAAGATTTGTGTGTTTTTCTGCTTAAATTCATGTATTTTTTTTATGTTGTTGTAAGTGTGGTTTTATCATTTTGTTACCAAGTGTGTTATGTTTTATGTTGGTTAAATACATAAGCAGATACCTAAACTTGTTAGGTTATTTCTCTCAGGTACTTCAACTACGTTATTTTTCTATTAAATCATTGAACTCCCATAATTTGTTCCGTTTAAACAAACACCGTTGTCTGATGTGAAATCAGATTTGTGAGGGGTATTGATAGAAGATACATATGTTGTTCCACAACTCATTAGTCCAATTGATAGTGAAAATGTTCGAGAATAAAATGTCTTTTACTTAAGTCATTTGAACACAGTAGAAAACAATGAGACTAACACGGTTTGTCTTTATTTATTTAATCAAAATTATTACAATTCGAACACAATTGAAGGCATTTACAATAGAAAAGCCGATCAAAATCAACCAACAGTGTTTGAACAAATTATGTGTGGTTCAATGATCAATAGAAAAATGACGTAGTTGAGGTACCTAAAGGAAAAAACCCAACAAGTTTAAAATCTGTTTATGTAGTTGACATTTTATGTTTTTTTTTTTAATTTGTTTCTCAGTTTGTAAACTCATTTGTCCAAGATAGTGTTAGAGTCAACAATGTTAAAAGCACCCATCTTGGACCACATGGCAATAAAAAGGTAAAAATTTTACTCTCTTAATTTTTTTGGACTACTCGTTAATTGTTAATCCGTTCATTCATTTTTATTTGTCATATTAAATTTTTTGAGAGGTAATTTTTGATTAATTTTCAAAGTTTAATTAGATAACATTATTTTGATATTAAAAATAAAAAAATTTAGATATTCAAAAACTATATAAAAGTACTATAAATTTCAATTTTTTGCATATCAATATAATGAAAAAATACATTGTAAAATATTAGTCACAGTTTTTATAATTTGATACTACAAAAGAAAACTATGACAATTAAAAGTGGACGAATTTAATGTCTTTTGAGATAAGTCAAAAATCCATAATAGAGTCTGATAACAACAATCAAATTAATTATTATCATGCATAAAAATACTAAATTACTTGGTAGAAAAGATAGAAAAATCGTCACAAACCTCCCTAATTTCTTTCAAAGGCCGATTGTAGTTTTTGTTGTGTCAAAGATAATCCTTTTGCTTTAATTTATGTTTCACTTATTTTTTACCTATTTAATTTGAGCCTCACATTATTATATTAAGACAAACAAACCAAAAAATATTAAAGGAAAGAACTAATATTTCTGTTCTCCATTTAATTTATAATTAGTACTCAACTTTATTATTGTTCCAATAATTGTCTGAATAAAAGTGATCACCTTTAAGAATTTAACCTAATGTTTTTCCATATAATCTTTTGAATGTTGACGTGTGATATATATGCTTCACATCCACTTTTTTATGTGCTTTTAGTCAATGGACACACTGTAGATGAAATGAACATGTTGAAAATTGAAATTATTGTTGGGAAAGACAAGGCACTAACAAAAATGCCTGACAGGATAACAGCGGAAGAATACCCAAGTCTATACTTTCCCTTTTCGCTTTGAACCAAGAGAAGACAAACAACCACAAGCAATATGATAGTAAGGCAGCAAGTAATTCAACCAAACAAATATAACAAGGCAATAATAAACAAATCACACAAGACACCAAGATTTACGTGGAAAACCCTTCGATGTGAAGAGTAAAAAACCACGGGACCAAAAGCTCCACTATAATCACCAAGAGTTACAATATTGTTCTCCAAAATTGGCCACAAAACAAGTGCCAAACAACGAGCAACAACAAAATAAGATTGCACCAAATCTAGAGAATTAAAGGAGCAAAATCACCAATTTCGCAGCTACTGTTCACGACAGCAAAACTGAAGCTGCAGGCCACCAAATCCAACTCTGTCAGTTCCTAATCAAAGATTGAGATGAATATAATATGCTGTCCAAAAATCAGCTCAATCGGACAAGAAACGAAGCGGGAATCGCAATTTGAAGTTGGCTGTTAGGGCTGAATTTTGACTGCGAAAACTGCTCTCTTTCTCTCTTTTTGGCTGCTGAAAAAACTCTCTGTGTATATGAAAATAAGACCTAAATAGGCTTATATTTGCCTCATAAGAATGGGCCTATGGGCAAAAATGGGTTGGTCCAAATTGGGCTTTTATTTATCCACATAGGAAGGGAAAAAGACCCATAACCCAACAATTCTCCCCCTCACGACTATGTGGAGGAGACCGCCATCCCGGCGACCATGCAACAATCTTCAAACTTCCCTCTTGGCAAAGCTTTAGTCATCATATCGGAACCATTGTCATTTGTATGAATCTTTTCAAGCTCAAGCAACTTAGAATCCAACACATCTCGAATCCAATGGTATCTCACATCAATGTGTTTAGACCGACCATGGAACGTAGAATTCTTGCCAAGATGTATAGCACTTTGACTGTCACAATAAAGCACATACCTCTCTTGAGCACAACCAAGTTCCCCCAAGAATCTCTTCATCCAAAGCAATTCTTTACAAGCTTCAACGACAGCAATAAGCTCAGCTTCTGTAGTAGATAGAGCAACACATTTTTGCAACCTAGATTGCCAAGACACAGCTCCCCCTGCAAAAGTAACCAAGTACCCTGAAGTAGACTTGCGAGTATCAACATCACCAGCCATGTCTGAATCAGTATAACCACAAAGAATAGGCTTCCCTGTACCAAAACACAAACTCAGACTAGAAGTGCCACAGAGATATCTCATAACCCACTTCACAGCATTCCAATGTTCTCTTCCCGGATTAGAAAGAAAACGGCTAACAACTCCAACAGCGTGAGCAATATCCGGTCTTGTACAAACCATCGCATACATCAAACTACCAACAGCTGAAGCATAAGGAACTTTCTTCATATCTTCCTTCTCATCATCACTAGAAGGACACTGTTTCGTGCTCAATTTGAAGTGCATAGCTAAAGGTGTACTGACAACCTTAGCTTTGTCCATGCTGAATCTGCGAAGTACTTTCTGAATGTACTTCTCTTGTGATAATACCAATTTCTTGGCCTTTCTATCACGGACAATCTGCATGCCAAGAATCTGCCTTGCTGGTCCTAAGTCTTTCATAGCAAAAGACTTACTCAACTCTTGCTTCAACTTCTGAATCCTGCAAGTATTATGACCAACAACAAGCATGTCATCAACATAAAGCAACACAATAATAAAGTCACCATCAGAGAACTTTTGCACAAAAACACAATGGTCTGAAGAAGTCTTCTTGAAGCCCTGCTGACTCATAAAAGAACCAAACTTCCTGTACCACTGCCTGGGAGCTTGTTTCAAACCATACAAGCTCTTCTTCAATTTGCAAACATAATTCTCTTTACCCTTGACTTCAAAACCTTCCGGTTGCTCCATATAAATTTCTTCATCTAAGTCACCATGGAGGAAAGCAGTTTTAACATCCATTTGCTCAACCTCTAAATCTAGACTTGCAGCCAAGCCTAGAACCACACGAATGGATGACATCTTCACAACTGGAGAGAATATCTCATCAAAATCAACTCCCCTTTTCTGATTAAATCCCTTGACAACTAATCTAGCTTTGTACCGTGGAACTGGATTACCATCTTCATGTTTCACCCGAAAAACCCACCTGTTTTTCAAAGCTTTTCTGTCTTTAGGTAACTTAACCAAATCAAAGGTATGATTATCATGCAAGGATTTAATCTCATCTTCCATAGCATCAAACCACCTTTCTTTTTCTTCACTTTCCATGGCCTCATCAAGACTCTCAGGTTCTCCCCCGTCAGTCAAGAGTACATACTCATTGGGAGAATAACGAGATGAAGGAATTCTCTCTCTACTAGATCGTCTGAGAGAACTCTCTGGAGCATCTATAATTGGTTGTTGGACAACCACATCATCTTGCACTGGAGCATCAACAACATCATGCCGGTCATTCTGAACATGATCACCATCTTCATTATCAACTTGATTTTCATCATTATGAAGATTTTCTTCCGGTGCAATAGTCAAAGGAACTGGATCAACATCAACTAAGCTCTCACTACTCTGAAAATCAGCCTTGTCAGCTTTGTCAAAATCTTCAATTGTTTGGTCTTCAAAGAACACAACATCACGGCTTCTAACAAGTTTCTTCTCAACAGGATCATAGAAACGATAGCCAAATTCATCTTGACCATAACCAATGAAGATACACTGCCTAGTTTTAACATCCAACTTTGACCTTTCATCCTTAGGAACATGTACAAAGGCTTTACACCCAAAGACTCTAAGATGATCATAAGAAACATTCTTACCAGTCCAAACTCTGTCAGGGACATCACCATCTAAAGCAACAGCAGGAGATAAATTGATAACATAAGCAGCAGTATTAAGTGCTTCTGCCCAAAAGGAATCTGACAGCTTAGCATCTGAAAGCATACATCTAACCCTCTCAACTAGAGTTCTGTTCATCCTCTCTGCTAAACCATTTAACTGAGGAGTCTTTGGAGGAGTTTTCTGATGCCTAATCCCATGCTCTCTGCAATATCTATCAAAAGGACCAATATACTCACCACCATTATCTGAGCGGATGCATTTCAATGTCTTCCCTGTTTGTCTTTCAACCAAGGCCTGAAAACTCTTGAACACATCAAGTACTTGATCCTTGGACTTCAAAGGAAATACCCAGAGTTTGCGAGAATGATCATCAATAAAAGTCACAAAGTAAAGTGCACCACCATGAGATCTTACCTTAAAAGGACCACACAAATCAGAATGTACCAACTCCAGCAAATCAAGCTTTCTTGAAGGCGGATGACTCTGAAAAGAAACTCTTTTCTGTTTACCGGCTAAGCAATGAACACATTTCTTCAACTTTGCTTGTTTCACTCCAGAAAGCAAATTTTTCTTAGCCAAACTATCAATCCCCTTCTCGCTCATATGACTCAGCCTTCTATGCCATAACTCTGATGAAGTATCATTCTCCACCAAATTTACTGAGTCTCTGGACATGGAGCCCTGAAATACATACAAGTTAGACAACTTGTCACCACGGGCCACAACCATCAAACCTCTAGTAAGCTTCCACTGGCCAACACCAAGTGTATTAACATAACCCTCATCATCAAGATATCCCACAGAAATCAAATTCAAGCGAACATCTGGAGCATGCTTGACATTATTGAGAACTAGTTTGGAACCATTGTTACTTTCCAAACAAACTGTCCCAATGCCAATAACTTCAACTTCATGATTATTGCCCATTTTCAACGTTCCAAAATTACCTGGAGTATAAGAAGAAAATAATTCCTTCTTTGGCGTGACATGAGAAGTAGCACCAGAATCCACAAACCAGCTAGACTCATCACGAACAAGATTAATGGCATTTGCATCACAAGAAACAAGAAGATCATCATTAGCAACAACAGCAACACGATTTTCATTATCGCCTTCTCTCTTTTGTTGTCTCATATCTCTCTTGTGCTTGTAACAATATTTCATGATATGCCCATTCTTGTGGCAATAGTCACATGTAATATTCTTGTATTTAGACTTTGACTTGCTTCTACTTTTACCTCTATCATTCTGACCTCTGGACTTGTTTCTCCCCCTATCTTCAGTAACCAAAACATCGGAGTGTGAAGCTGAAGAAGATGAGGCTTGAGATCTTCTTCTCATTTCTTCATTCAAGACACCACTCTTAGTATATTCCATGGTTACAACACCACTGGGAGCAGAATTAGTCAAAGAAACTCGAAGAGTTTCCCAAGAGTCTGGCAGAGTATTAAGAAGCCAAAGTCCCTGTATCTCATCATCAAACTTTACACCCATTCCGGACAGCTGGTCAAGAACACCCTGAAAATCATTAATATGATCAGAAATAGGAGTGCCCTCTTTATACCTGATATTCATTAATTGTTTCAATAGGAACAACTTGTTGTTGCCAGTCTTCGAAGCATAAAGTGTCTCGAGCTTGTCCCACAAACTTTTGGCATGTGTCTCATTCACAATATGATTTCTAACATTATCTTCAACCCATTGTCTAATATAGCCACAAACCTGCAGATGCTCAAATTCCCATTCTTCATCATTCAAAGACTGAGGCTTATTAGAAGCAAACACAGGTAAATGCATCTTCTTGACAAATAGAAGATCTTTCATCTTGCCTTTCCAAATATGATAGTTACTACCAGTTAAACACACCATTTTGCTCATATTTGCCTCCATCATTCAAAACGACAATCAACAATAACCAATGCTCTGATACCACTTTGTTGGGAAAGACAAGGCACTAACAAAGAATGCCTGACAGGATAACAGCGGAAGAATACCCAAGTCTATACTTTCCCTTTTCGCTTTGAACCAAGAGAAGACAAACAACCACAAGCAATATGATAGTAAGGCAGCAAGTAATTCAACCAAACAAATATAACAAGGCAATAATAAACAAATCACACAAGACACCAAGATTTACGTGGAAAACCCTTCGATGTGAAGAGTAAAAAACCACGGGACCAAAAGCTCCACTATAATCACCAAGAGTTACAATATTGTTCTCCAAAATTGGCCACAAAACAAGTGCCAAACAACGAGCAACAACGAAATAAGATTGCACCAAATCTAGAGAATTAAAGGAGCAAAATCACCAATTTTGCAGCTACTGTTCACGACAGCAAAACTGAAGCTGCAGGACACCAAATCCAACTCTGTCAGTTCCTAATCAAAGATTGAGATGAATATAATATGCTGTCCAAAAATCAGCTCAATCGGACAAGAAACGAAGCGGGAATCGCAATTTGAAGTTGGCTGTTAGGGCTGAATTTTTGACTGCGAAAATCTGCTCTCTTTCTCTCTTTTTGGCTGCTGAAAAACTCTCTTGTATATCTGAAAATAAGACCTAAAAATAGGTTTATATTTGCCTCATAAGAATGGGCCTATGGGCAAAAATGGGTTGGTCCAAATTGGGCTTTTATTTATCCACATAGGAAGGGAAAAAGGCCCATAACCCAACAATTATATCAAGCAATGAATTATCATAATGGAGATATTAAATAGTTTTGGAAATATACATTTTCATTCATTCACCACATAAAGAATGAGCTTTAGCGGCAATTAATTAGATAGCGACAATTAACATTCTTTATATATATTCCTAAAGACTTTAGTGAAATTGGATCTAATGACACCTGCCAAATGCCGGTAAAAATTATAGCACTCTTTATTAAGATGTCTTTTTTGTTGCCGCTAAAAGTTGTCTTTGTTATAGTGATTGTTGTTCAATTGTGTTTTCCTTGGAAAACGAATTTCTTAAAAAAAAAAAAAGAAGAAATGACTTTTCTAGTACAAATAGAAAAAATAAGTTCCACAAATAATATTTCAAAATATTGTATTTTTCCCACCTTTCAACACACTTCATCTTTAGCCCCTAATTCCATCCCCACACTTACTTTTCTAAAAAAATTGATTCCACAAACACATTTTTATGAAAAATATTTTTTATATCGAGCACACACTTCTAATGCTGATAATCGTGTTTTCGAGAGAAAATAGAGTAAGGAAATTACAAACTTACTTGTGTTGAATGGTCACTCATCTCATAGTAATTAGCCCAAAGTTCCTCAATTTTATTTTGTCTTTCAAAAGTACCTCATCATCCATGTCTAGTTAGCTAATTTCATAATCATTCAATTAGCCTAGTTAACTTTCATGGAATTTTAACTTGAATCAATACCTATTAAATGTTTGATTGTTAATATTCAAAATGTTTAGAAATTGAAGAATCTATCATATTCTCTTAGTTCAATACTTAAATATTTTAGGGAAAAGGGTCTGATATACCCCTCAACTTTGTCATTTAGAGCTGATATACCCCTCGTTATAAAAGTGGCTCATATATACCCCTACTTGTAAACAAATAGCTCATATATACCCTTTTCCTCTAACGGAAATGAAAAAAAAATAATTTTAATCTAAATTTTTATTATTTTTTTCTTAAAAATATAATCCCATATGAGTAAATTTAATCCTCGTCAAACATATTTTTTTTGACTTTTTTTTGTTTCAATGACTAATTTATAATTATTATTTTGATAATGAAATTTATTTATGTTTCACTAATATTCTTGTAAAACTTATTGTAGATGACCAAATTTTTTCTTCGAATACAAAATTAAATTACAATACACACAAAAAAAATAGTTTAATTTTTTTTTCTTTAAACTAAGGAATGAAAGAAAAAAACAAAATAAGAATAAGAAACTTAAATAATTATAATAAAAGAAGTCAAAAAATAATTTATATATGAAAAAAATTAAAATATACCTTGAACTTTGATAGAAGAATCATATATACCCCTAAATAATTTTTTAAAAAAATTTAGAAGTAACAAATATAAATTTAAAACTAATCTTTTAACTTCCGTTAAATGAAGGGTATATGTGAGCCATTTTGTAAGGGTAGGGGTATATGTGAGCCGTTTGTATAACAGTAAGGGCATATATGAGCCACTTTTATAACGAGGGGTAGATCAGCTCCAAATGACAAAGTTGAGGGGTATATCAGACCATTTTCCCAATATTTTATTATGATACACTTTTATATAGTCAACCCATTTCAAATGAATTGGGATAGCAATTAGTACTCAATTTCCTTATACGATAAATCATTAATCCATTAAGAATAGTTAAATATAAGTATTTATATCCTTTATATGTAGTTTCAAAAGTATAGAAACTTGTAATATGTGAGGTATTCTTATTTAATTTAATCTTGGGTGTGTTTTCTAGTTATGGTGGTCTAGTAATATTAATTGTTGTGTGCATGTGGTGAGAATAATTTAATCTACGTTGTTAATTTATTTTCTTTATAATATAATGTTGGAACTCGTTTAGAAAATATGATTGTTGTGTTTGAAACAATTTCTTGATTAGTATTTACATTTTTTTACTATAAATTAAATGGTGTATTAACTAGTTTTCTTAACTATAGACATTGTCTTCATCCTTTTATAATACTAGGTGTTCTTATCTGGCATAAAAAACAATGAATTCAAAAGTCATAATCTGACCATATTTGTTTTACATAAGCAAATTCAAAAGTGAGCATTTTGGGTAAAAGAGAAGTATTGAAAACAGTCATAAATTTGATGTAAATTTGATGTGAATTATTAGTTTTATTTAAACTATTGACAATCTTAAAAACACATTTTTACTTGATTAAATAAATTTAAATACACCCCTAATCTTGTAACATCACTGAAATATACCCCTAAATTCTCTTCGGGTTTAAGTTATTTTCAATACTTTCTCGACTTTTTATTAAAAGTTTCATCACTAAACAAAAATAACTTTTAGCGGCAATAAATAGACACGTTAATATAGTGTGCTAAAGTCTTTAGTATCGGCATTAGTTAAGTGTCATTATATCTAATGTCACTAAAGCCTTTAAAGACATATATAAAGAGTGCTAATAGCCGCTAAAACTCATTTTTTTTGTAGTGCATGCTCTTATAGAAGAGTTTGAGACCACTTGTATATCATGTGACCGATCGAAGGCGTATTTAAGTTTAGTTGATCAACTAGATGGTATTTTAAGGTTGTTAATAATTTAAAATTTAAATAATAATTTTAATTAATGGACAAATCAAGATATAACTATTAAATTCAAGTCCAACCAATATCAGATTAGCTAAGGCAAATTTAAATAACTTACATAGAATAAAATAAAATAAAGTAACTTTAATAACTATTTATTATAAATTGAGTGATCAGGGGTGTACATGACCTTGTTGGTTCGGGTTTTACAAATATCAAACCAAATTATTTGTGTTGAATTTTTAAATTTATAAACCAAATCAAATCAATAAAACTCGATTTTCAACTCGGGTTTTTTTTTGGATATTTCAGGTTTTTTTTGGATTTTCGGGTTTCTTCGATAAAGTTTTCATATAAACATATAAACTACTTTTACTTCAAATATTTCGTTAGTCCTACCAAAATGCAACTATCCAAGTTATTTCTCAAGAAAATAACAAAAATGTGATATGATTAATGACACTAAAATATCCAACAAAAATAATAATAAAATCGCGTAAAAAGATATTGCAAATTAATAAGTCATAATGAAATTAACCATTATTTAAAGTACTAAATCATGCTAAAATAAGTTTAGTAAGTATTAGTTACATGAATAAATATTAAAAGAAGTAAAATTAGATCATGTATTTTAATTGTCTAAATCTATGTAAAATAAAAAATAAATATTCAATATTATTGTCATTCTTAGTGTTGAATTGATTTTCTTTTGCATTAGTATTAAATTGATTTTTATTTAGACTTTGTTATAATTACCAACATGTATAGATTATAATCTTTATTAGATTATTAAGAATTCTAACTTCCAAACATGAAATAAATATATTAAAAGATAAAAACTATGAAAAAGTATAAGTGATATTTAAAAATTATATCAAAATTAGTATTTTTACGTATAAAATAAAATTTTAAAATTATATATATAATGTTGGGTTGGTTTGGTCTCGAGTTAATTTTTTTTTACTTGAAACCAAACCAACCCAAATATAGTAAATTTTTTTTATTCCAACACCAAACCAAATCAAACTAAATCACTAATTAAATTTCTTTTTTTGATTTAACTCGATTTATAATTTTATTTAATTTTCGATTCGATTTTGTACACCATACGAGTGACCATTCGAATATTCATTCGACTCTCATAAATAGGGAGATGGTGCACATGTGGGAATTAGTAGTGGTAGTACTTGTTGTCACAGCCATTGATAACAAAGCATGTGATACCATAACATCAAACCCATTATATTCCCCTCTCATATATATATATATATACATATATATATATATATATATATATATATATATATCATGTGAAATCACTCACAATCACACAAAAAACCACACTTCTGCAACTAAGTAAACTCTGATTGTTAGATAAGACATTCTAATAATTTGATATATTCATTTAATTTTATATAAATTTAAGTGTTTGTTTATATTTATCTAAAATTTAAAAACATAAATATCAATCAAAGCTAAATTAGAAAGTATATTTATGTATTATATTGATCTAAGTTCACGTGACGTTTTTGTTTATTTTTTTACAACTATTTTGTGGTCGCGCTAAGGATCAATACACAAGATAAGATGGAATATATATTCTGAAATTAATTTCGAAATTAAATTAATACTTTATTTAGTTTTTAATACACCAGATAAGGTGGGATATATGTCCCAAAATTAATTCTGAGATTAGATGTATGTTTTGTTAACTTGATGTTATAAACTTTTAAAATATATGTACATTTAGTTGATCAAGCGTTCTAAAATATATTTACTCAAAAAAATAATAATCAATTTTTTTTAAAAATGATGTAACTTACTTTACTAACAAAGTTAGAGAAATTGGTCTGGTAAATAAAATTTCAATTTTACTACTGACCCCGCTCCTATAATAGAGTGCGGAGTTAAAAGGATAAAAAAATTGTCAAAAATTTCAAAAAGGCATATCAATTTTTTTTAACCAAAACGATAAAATCACTCAAGATGTAGCGACTTTGGCCGTCTGAAAAAGCAAAATCGCTGCAATAGCAGCGATTTCTTAAATTTGCTTTTTTAAAAAAAAATAAAAAATTAAACAAGTCGCTCCGATGAAGCGACTTTAAAAATAAAAAAATAATATTTTTTTTAATAAGTCGCTGCTTCTGCAGCGACCTACATTTAAATTTTTCATTTTTTTTATTTTTGCTTTATTTTAAAAAAAAAAAATATTTAATTAAAAATGACTGTCTTAGCGATTTTGCCAAGATTTGATTTTAATTTTTTTTAAAATAAAGCAAAAAAAAAAAAGTTTAATGTAAGTCGCTGCAAAAAGCAGCGACTTATTAAAAAAATTGTATTTTTTTTTAATTTTGAAAATCGCTCCACTTGAAGCGACTTGTTTAAATATTTTTTTAAAAAAAAGGAAATTTAAGAAATCGTTGCTACAGTAGCGATTTTGCTTTTTTCGACGGACAAACTCGCTACATCGTGAGCGATTTTACCGTTTTGGTAAAAAAAAATTGGTATGCCTTTTGAAATTTTTAACAATTTTTTTATCCTTTTGACTCTGGACTCTCCTATAATATTATGCTAGACCATGTATAATGTTTTTAAAATAATATTTTTTTTTAATTTATTTGCCCAGTAAAAAAATCACTTATTTTTAAAAAAATATTTCCTATCAATTTTCCCCCATATATTAAACAAAACAAATTAAGAAAAATCCTTCATTTCCACCGTTATTTCTTAAAAAATGGTGAGAAAAGATATTATCCTATAGCTAGCTTGAAACGTTTCGCTCAAATTCGAAAAATTGTTTTGACTATATAATCAACATTACTAGAATTACAAATGTTTTTTACTTTTCAATGTATCTTCACCAATTGCTTGGTTGAAAATCAAATTAATTATCTCGAAATAAGATAAATTATATCACTATATATTTATTTTATAAATAAAATATAAACGATATAATAAATAATCATAGAACTATCTAATACCTCCCAACTAATAATTCCTTGGGAGAAGTAAACTTCCAATCATGAAAGGGAAACAATGAAAAGGAGTTGTTCAAAGCATAATATATAATTTATCTGAATGAAATATTCCCATTAGGGACATTACAGAAATATACGCTCAGCAGCGCTAAAACTCAGAAAGATTCAAAGAAATGTAGAACACTACCATATAACTAAGAGAAGGATCCGAAACATATTTTAATTTTGATTAAAATTATTGTTACGATACGTAATTTTACGAAAGATTTTTTATCAGTACTATATCATAACAATAATTTCAAAAAAAAATTTCGAATGTATTTCAGATTTTTGTCACTATAAAATACTAGTAACTACTGACCTTCAATTGAGAACCTAACTACTAAGAATAAAAATTTGATTAGGAAATAATTACTACTAACTATACAGCATTAATATGTTGGGACTGACCAGATGCATCGTCACAAAAATCGAGCAGTTTCTGTAAAATGAAGATTTGAGTTCTGAGAAGAACAATATAATCAGCTGTTTCTTCGAATAACTGATCTGCTTTTAGTTCTCCATTGTTGACTGGGAGAAGTTGCTTCAGAGCTTCCAATTTATCCGAAATTGAAATCAAATTATCATCGCCGGCGGCATTGCTACTGGTGTTATCTACTCCATTTTTCGACCGTTTTGCATCGGAAGAATTTCTTCTCGATCTCCTCAGCCGCAAGCTACTCGATTTTTTTGGCTGTGAACCCATTTGGTGCCGAGAAAAATGGAGTTTCTGTTGAACGGAACTGGTGCGGTTGATTTGCTACTTATAGCCAAAGAGAACGGTGAGTTTTGTGATTTGCCACTTGTTTATCAACTAATTACAATACTGCCACCACAAGTGTTTCATCAGATAATTACTATGGTGAGAGGAATTTCAATTTATAATACTCCGTCATCCTATTTTTATGCGATATTTTTTGCATTTGAGATTAAAATAAGCTTAATTTTATAAATTTTTTATATATATTTCAAATATTTTGAATTATTAATTATTATAATTTTTGATACTTTTTATATAGTTTTATAAATATATAAATTTTATTTAAAAAATATTGAATTTTCATGCGTAAATTTTTTATTAAATTTAAACTGTTTGACTCTCAACAAATAAAAATGTCACATAAATTGAAACAGATAGAGTAGAAATTTTTTTCATAGTATTTGATAGGGGTGTGCATCGGTCGGTTCGGTTCGGTTTTACATATAATCGGTTCAGTTTATTGGTTTTCGGTTTTAAAATATGCTAACCCAATAACAAACCAATAAGAATTTTTTTATCGGTTTATCGGTTTTTGATGTTATCGGTTCGGTTTCGGTTAACCCAATAAGAAATTGTCGATCAAATAATATATAATAGTACGTATGTTATAATTACATGTTACCAACTTACCGTCAAAGCATAATAGAAAACTTTGAATGTTGATCAAATTATTAACATTCACAAACTTGCAAAAGCTATCGCCTACAATTACGAAATAGAATTAAAACTAAAATAAAATATTTCAATGAGACAATCTTGAACAGTTGTTTGATCCACCAGATAATTAACAAAGTTCTCACCAATTTCCTAACCAAAAAATCACATAGCCTGAAAAGCTAATATTGAATCTATTTATGTATTAAATTATGTATATTTAATATTGAGGAAGGGTAAAGTAGTAAATAACTATAGTCTTATTGGGTTATAGGGTAACCCAATAACCCAATAGGAAAAACCGAAACCGACCCAATAACCCAATAATTATTTTTTCTAAACCCATTAAAAACCCAATAACCCAATAACCCAATAACAATAACCCAATAACATTTTATCGGTTCGGTTTATTGGTCGGTTCGGTTTTTGCACACCCCTAGTATTTGACATCTGAATTTAGTTTTTAAATATTAAGTTAATTTAATAAAATATAATTTCACAATGTAGTTATATTGACCTCTAGAATTTTTTCAAAAGAAAATAATATTTGGGGCGAAGGAAGTATTATCTCTATCTCAAACTATTTATCGTAATTTCTAAAATTAAATATCTTAAAGTATCTATCAATTTAAAGTTTCAAATAAAATTAATTGTCTTTTTTAAAAGAAATTATTTTTAAAAATTTACACACATTTAATAACTCTATTTTCTTTTTAGTCTATTTAGAAAAGAATGATTTCTTTCTCTTTTTGGTAACACTTTAACTTTAATTTTCCACGTGGCATGTTTAACACCGCAAGATTAAAGAGCATTTTGATACATTTAACATAACTTTAATTTAGAACCACAAGATTAAAAAATCTTCTTTTTTTTTCTTAAATTCTGTTTCAAGTCAAACTATGTCATTCTTTTTAAAATGGAGAGAGTATGACTTATGAGGTGATTATAAATAATATTGATAAATATTCAGTGAAATAAATTATTTTTATATTTCTTAATTTGTCAGTATTTTATTAAAAATACATATAAAAGAGAATCACGATAAATTTATCGAATAATATATTTGATCAAAAAACGACAATAAATTTGGTGTATGAATCGAAAAATTGTCGCGGGAAGATGGGTACAACTAGCGAGCACGAAATTTATCAGAAACAGTAAAAGCTGATTTTTATCTTCTATGCCACATGTTAATTGACAGGACCTTCAACTTCTGTTTACCAAATTAGCCTCGCATATATTCAAATAAATTTGAGCACATTTCGTATAAGAGATAAGAGATAATTAATTTTAAAATATTTTATTTTGAATTTATTGATTGAGATAAAATATGATATGAATTTTGTCAAAATTAGTCATTCAAATTATAGTGTTATTTTTATCTCAAAATAATAATAGAATAATAATTATAGAATAACTTATTTTTCGAGTAAACGTCTCATTTGTTTCCATTAATATAATGAGATGTAAATCTGAATACACATCTGAATATTAAGATTTACATTTAGATTCAGGTGTTTTGATCTGAATACACATCTGAATATTAAGATGTGTCTCTAAATCTGAACACTAAATAATTAATACTGTTTGTTCTCAATATCTGAATGTGCATGTGAAATTAACATTAAATTAATAAAATATTATAAAAATTTTATTTCAACAAAATATATGGCTTTTGATAAACAAAAAATTTTAATAATCATGATTTAGATGTATTTTTTTAATTTAAAAACTTTGATAAACGCCAATACTCTAACAATGTTCTTGACACAGTCAATACAAGAAAATTATTAATATAAAAAAAAAACTTGAAAGGATTTATGAAAACTTACCAGTTCAAGAGGGAAAAAATGGTGTTTGATTGAGAAAAGAGAATTTTTTTTTGTAGTTCTGAGATAAAAAGACACGTTTAAAGCAGAAAAGCGATAATTTATTATTTGATAACTTATTAAATGAGTTTGAATGTTGTTAAGAGTCTTCTACAAATCTGATTCATTTAGACCCATTAAGAGGCTTTTTAAAAAATAAAACAAATAAACTTAATGGGCTGAATCTGAATGATTCAGATTCAGACCTAAAAACTGAACATACTTAATAGCATGAATCTGAATAACTAAGATTTAGACCTCCATTAAGCACAAACAAATGAGACCTAAAAGAGTTTACATACCGACATTTTTATACTTCATGGGGTCATGTAAGTATGAAGAACTCCAATCATGTTACTTTTTTTTTTGTTTGACTTGGAGCATATTAATTTTTATCTCTTATTATGATTTTTATTCCTAGACGTCATACATGACATATAACAAAATCAATTCTAAATCTTTATGATTGAAAGACCAATGAAATGTTATTATCATATAAGAACATTAATCCACTATAACTAATAAGGACACAATCTCAATAAATAAATTAAAAGATTAGACAAGTACGTACTATGTAAAAGCATTGAACTTGACCAACTAGAAAATTAATTATATGATAGAACATACACTATAATCAATATGAATTAGTAGAATTTTAGAAGAAAAAAAAAATTAATATGGCCTAAAAAAGGAAGAGTACGTCAGCGAAGGGCAATAAAGTCAAAGTAAAAAAGAGAAAAGGTTGATTGATGGTTTCTGAAAAGGGAGCATGTGAATGTGAGTATGGGGCCAGCCTAAAAACAGCGTAATATAGAGGAAAAAAACAAATAGATAAACAAATACATAAACTTATTAGGTCTTTCTCCTCAGGTATCTTAAATATGTTATTTTTGTATTAAATTATTCGTAACTTATTTTTTAAACACTATTGACTAATGTGGATTCAGATTTTATGAGGATTATTGATAAGATTATATTAGAATTTATTAGTCCAATTGATAGTGAAATGTTCGAGAATAATTGTGTTTTATAGCAAGTCATTTGGACACATTAGAAAACAAATGAGACTAACACATATTTTATCTTCATTTCTTCAATCAAAATCATTAAAATACGAACACAATTGAAGGCATTTAGAATAGAACAGTATATAAAATCTGTCAACAGTGTTTAAAGAAACAAATTATGGTTGTTTCAATAATTCAATAGAAAAATTACGTAGTTGACGTACCTTAAAGGTAAAACCCAATAAATTTAGCGATCTACTTGTGAGTTCGGTAAAAATAAAAAAAATATCTACAGCAGTGATCAAGTCAATATATATATATATATATATATATGAACTTAATGTTAACACATACGTATATTGAATTATTAATCAATTAATCAAGTACGTCGACGTAGCAACTCAAAATTTGAATGCGAAGCTTGAAATCAGAAGCAGAGTCAGGATAAAGAGTCTGGAATGATTTAAATTTTCTTTAGAAGTATCAATTAATTTTGTTAGTGGTTCTCCAATATGTATAATTTTCTAATACAAATATAAAATTTACGAAAAAACTATTGAATTTATTTAAATTTATGAACCTCCGTTTAGCTCCGCCTCGAAGCCTAATGAGCATAAAAGTTGAGGAAAGGCATGTGTCAAAGTATGGACAGTGAAGCAGCATGAATGGAACAGCATGTTCTGCACATTCCCTGCATGCTAACTGATCATCTCTTCACAACCCTTTCTTTTATTTTATAATTGTAATTAAATATAATTATCATCTTCCTTACTCCTTCCTTTTGTCACCACCATACTAATTAATTTATATTTAATAGAATAATTAGTAGTCCACTATGATTAATGAACTCACTAATCAATAATTAAAGTATATGGGAAAATCACATTCTCCTACTTATAAATTAATAGGACTTAATTTAGTCACATGTCTGCATGTGATTGATTTCCTTTAATTTGCTATGAATATACGGCATGTAAGCCACGTGTGGTACTTTTGCACGTTGTATCACTTTATCGACGGTATGAAATAACAAATTATTAATTTAAATTAAATATTATAATTATACTTTATTTTATTTGTAATTTTTAGTAAATATTTTATTTTTATCATATGATTAGATATATAATTAGTTATTTTTGATATATAATTAGTTATTTTTATATATTTTGATGTAAAATATATAAAATGTGTTTTTATTTGTATAAAGTGAGAGAAAAATGTATATATAAATAAAAATATATATATTTTCGTCTTATGCACTTATAATTATATATATACAAATCTTATTATACAAATTACAATGTATAAAATAAAATAATAAAAAAATTGAACAATTTGTATAAAATAAGATGTATGTAGCGAATTATACAAATCAAAAGTTCTATATCAAGCATAAAATTTGTTATGATATGCAATTATGCAAAATATAGCTATAACATACAAATATAATTTTTATGTTTGCTATATGTGAAAATTGCTCAAAAAATAACTTGTTAATACCGTAACAAATTCTGGGTTCGAACTATAACTCTAGTGTGAAAATATTTTCACAATCTCTTCTTTATCATTAAATCATCAATATATTTTATTAAGGATTCATAAGTACTTAATATATATAAAATTATTTAATTTTTTAAATACAAATAAAAATTTTTAAAAGAAAATATTAAATTTGACCGAACTTATAGACACCACCTAGCTCTGATTTTAAATTTACCCAAAATGTCATCATAGGCTCATAGCCAGATGTGTTATCTTTAAATTTCTGGAAAAGTTAAACACCAATTTTTCTATCACATTCTGAATTGAGTTTCACTAATGTTAGTTTTAGAAGTGAATTAAAGAGATCAAGTCTATCTCGTGAATTATTTGAGATGGATTAGCTTTATTTTATCACTAGTTAATTAAATAACATGTGCATTTAATAATATATGTATTTTTGAGTGTGTGCATTTAATAATATATGTATTTTTGAGTGTGCACAATCATACCCTAAATTGTCAAGATTATCTTATTGAGTACTTATGTCATACTATTTTTTTTTATCAGAGGTCACTTTGTTATTAAAGCATTTATATATTTATGATTCTAACTATTTTTTCACGATTTTATATGATAGACTATGTAAGGAAAATCTCAGATTTTAAATATGAAATGATTCATTTAAATCTATATATGCGAGATTACTATTAAAAAATGCAAAAAAAAAAAAGAAAGAAAAAGAAAACATAAAAACCCTACATATTATTTTTTTTTAAAATATCTTTCTTAGAGCCGTCAATATGTGTTAGATCCGTTGGGCCGATCTGGTCTAATCCAATATTTAATAGCGCTGGGCTAAATTGGAGTCCATTTAAAAAAAAAGCTTTTTAGCTCGGCCTGAATAAATCTGTTGATTTGTGGGACTTGAGAAATATAGGTAGGGCCGACCCGTGAGCCAATATAAATTAATTAAAAAATATAATACAATATTAAAATTTAAAATTAGAGAAAGTCCAAACTCAAAACAATTAAGTTAATATTTATATTTAGACATTTATACTTTTTCTCGGAAAAAAACTTAATAAATACTAAAAAGATAATTTTATGGATAATTTCAGAGACCTTTCTCCAAGTTTTGCTCTGTAACACTGATTTTCTGTGATTTACGATATTTCGTCTACCTCCCTTATTTCCATTTACTTGGAACCATTCTATAGATCTATTTAAAATGAATATAAATTAAATTGAATTTGATTATTTTACCCCTTTTTACATTAGTTTCTTTGTATTAATAAATATTATATAAAAAACAACTTATTTAACAAATATTTTAAAAATAAATCAACACAAATACATGTTTTTTTTATCAAACAAAGATAAAAGT
Source organism: Solanum pennellii (assembly GCF_001406875.1). Taxonomy (NCBI): domain Eukaryota; kingdom Viridiplantae; phylum Streptophyta; class Magnoliopsida; order Solanales; family Solanaceae; genus Solanum; species Solanum pennellii. The sequence goes on from NC_028638.1 coordinate 40,354,731, forward strand.
TTTTATTCAAGCTGAATCACCATTTTCACCAAATATTAAATCTTCATATCCATTTCAGCTTTATCAATTCATGTAGATTTTTTCCCTACAATAACCCATCATGTTTCAGCAACAATTTATTCAAATAGAAGATAAAAATGAACTCTTCAAAAGAGAAAGTTGATAAGAACAATCAAATTTTGTCTAGTTAAATATTTTCACGAGCGAAAAAGAAATATGATCCAATGAATAGAGATAAATATAAGGGTAAAATTGTCAAACATAAATTAATTTTTTATTTATTTTAAATAAATTTAAAGAATAATTACAAGAAAATGGAAATAAGGGAGATAGACGTAACATCGTAAACCCTAAGGGAGTTGAGTGTTATAGAGCAAAACCTGGAGGGAGGTCTTTGAAATTATCTCTAATTTTATTTGTGGATTTGATTAAAAAGTAGTAACATTAGCATCAAATAATATTATTTTTTTGATATTTATGATAATATTTTAAAATTATGATTTATAACTTAATTTAATAATTATTTTAAAAAAATATAATTTTTTAAAAAGTGGGTTGACCCGACAAGCCTGTAGCCCACATACTTGTGGGTTGAACCGGCCGTTTTTTGACCCACGCTAAAAAATGAACTAGCCCAACTTAATTTGTAAAATTTCAAAGCCTCTATGGATAGCCCGGATGGGATGAGGTAGCCCATATTGACAGCTCTAATCCTTATTAGTAACAATTGCTCAATAACAAGGAAAGATGGTCCAATTATGTCACATAATTTTTTGCTACATATGATTAATTTAATGAAAATAAAACATGGCAATATGCTTTTGAATTTCATCGGTCATTCAACTTGTAAGCAATGTTATAAAAAATGGAGGTACTAGGGGCGGAGCTAATAAGGGTTTAAGGAGTTCGTCTGTATTTTTTTGGCAGAAATTTACTATTTATAATTGTTACTTTTTCATATTTTAAAATTCATTAATAAAAATTCTTACTCTCCATGCCACTGCGTTTTTTCATAGATTTTTATTTTTAAAGATATTTTCATAAATCTATATAATAGAAATAAATACTAAAAAAGATAATATTGCATTAAAATTATTAGAACTTCAAAAACATTTTATATGAGTGGAAATGACTAAAAAAAAGTAATTGAAATTGGTTCATCTAAAAACAAACTAATTAAAATTTGAAACAAATTGAGAAGAAATTTATAAACTTGCTTAAAAATTTTGAGGATTCATTGTTGTACTACATATATATATATTGCATCTTTTCATCTTCAACAACAACAACAATGAATGAAATAATCAATTTTTTGTTCAAAATGAAGAAATAAAATAAAAGAGAACAAAATAATATTAGTTGAAGTCAAAATAGTACAACAATGAATCCTCAAAATGTTTGAAAATCAATCAAACTTTTATACTATTACAACTCTCTATGCATGAATCTCCAAGATAATTAAGTTTCTTTCTTCATTTTGTTGAACTTGTAGCAAATAATGTGATGAATCTTTCAAGAATATACCAATGATTTTTATCAAAGTGAAGATCATATCGTGACATCATCTTTTCTATGTCTTCTTTTTTGATTACTTAACTACATGATTGATGAAGAAAAAGATGAAGAAAATAAAATTAAAAGATTATACTACTAAAAAGAAAGAATGAAAAAATAGAATTGAACATGCAACATCTCCATAGATGATTGGTATTTATAGATAAAATAATTCATAAAAATGGTTAAAAGGGAATAGAAAAGACATGCTATTTAAGTAGAGAATGTCAATAGATTGGGAGTTTTTTGTAACTCATTTCATATGATTACAATATTAAATATGATTGAATTTTATAACTAATAAAAAATATATTTTATGAAAAGAATAAAAAAAAGACAAAAAAAAAAAAGAAGAAACAAATGGAGGCCATATAGAGGTGCCACATCAGCGATTTTGGATTCAGATTTATATATATATATATTGATTGATTGCTCAATAACAAGGAAAGATGGTCCAATTATGTCACATAATTTTTTGCTACATATGATTAATTTAATGAAAATAAAACATGGCAATATGCTTTTGAATTTCATCATGCTTTTGAATTTCATCGGTCATTCAATTTGTAAGCAATGTTATAAAAAATGCAGGTACTAGGGGCGGAGCTAATAAGGGTTTAAGGAGTTCGTCTGTATTTTTACTATTTATAATTGTTACTTTTTCATATTTTAAAATTCATTAATAAAAATTCTTACTCTCCATGCCACCGAACGTTTTTCATAGATTTTTATTTTTAAAGATATTTTCATAAATCTATATAATAGAAATAAATACTAAAAAAGATAATATTGCATTAAAATTATTAGAACTTCAAAAACATTTTATATGAGTGGAAATGACTAAAAAAAAAGTAATTGAAATTGATTCATCTAAAAACAAACTAATTAAAATTTGAAACAAATTGAGAAGAAATTTATAAACTTGCTTAAAAATAAAGAACTTATGATTAGAAGAATCGAACCAAAGCATTTGGTGAAGGATAGTGTATTTGTATTTTGTAGTTTACATATTGGTTCTCTTTTAATTACCCAATAATAATTTTCTTGATCTTAAATTTTTTAGCTTCTTAAAATTTAGTAACAATCTGAGTTTTGTATGTTGTGATATTAAATTAAGGACCCATTAAGCAATTTTAAGAGGTGATTTTCTTACTTACGCCTCAAAATAAATATTCAAGGTACCGTTACCCTAACCATATATATCAAATCAATGTGATTTATGTTTCACGATATAAAAGCGTATGATATGTCCTCATTTGACATACCTCATTGTTACTAGCATAACGCCCTTATCTACTCGTCTTTAACGGATTTATTTGTATACTGATACATTCACCCCCCCCCCCCAA
>NC_028638.1:40357977-40378137 GCF_001406875.1 Solanum pennellii
CCCCCCCCCCAAACCACCACCACCCACCCACACAAAAACTATGTCGATACATTTTAACTATGCCACATCCAAAACTCACCTCAAAAACATCTTTTAAAAGAGTGTTGGTAAGTAATTTGTAGTCTTATATGTGAAGACTCGTCATAGAATGGTGGGACATTTATGTCAATTAAGGATAAGAAGATTTGTTGGAAATAAGTGAACCAATTTAAGCCACCACATAACGCACCAAACTTTCATTTTTTATTATCAAGAAATCCGCCGTTGTTATACTTTGAATGTCCACGGGTTAAAATCGTAGCTACTATGTGATAGCTCGCAAATTACATAGGAAAGATATCCAGACAAGTTCGACGCGACGAGCTCGACTCAAAAGGCAAATTTTAGCTTTCGCTGACAAGGAGTTTTGAATTTGAGACATCCAATACGAAATAAAATTAAATCAGACTATAATTATAACATTTAATTTAAATTAATAATTTATTATTATATGCAATTTTCTATTATTTCAATAGTTTTTCACCCTCCATTTTCCATTAAAATAACTATCTAGTTTTTGTATAAACTATACATATATGTAAAATAGTACAAATATATCAACATCTAGGAAGTGATCCATGAGCAACAAGCATGTTTTATGATCCATCAGTATAAGCAGCATGTGCCTCGTAGTTTCAGTGTGTGCTTTATTCCTTTTGTTTTTTGGTCGCCAAAAGAACACAACCCTCTCACTTTCCAGGGCCATAGCCTACACAACCAACAATAACGCGAACGAAAGTTCCGAAGCAACAGTAAAAAAAGTTCCGAAGTAACAGTAAAATTATCATCTTATGCAATATATATAAGCACAATACATAAATATGTCTGTTAACTTGACCTCATTTCATATTTATGCTCTCCAATTTTGGGTGTGCACAAATAGACACTTCAACTTGTATAAAATCGACACGTCCTATATGACATCCTACATGGAAATTTATGTTCTACGTATAACATGTAGGATTCATCTATCTATTTGTTCAACTTTATACAAATTTAAGTGCCTATTTGTGCACACTCAAAATTTGAGAACATAAATATAAAATGAAGTTAAGTTAATGAATATATTTATGTATTATGTCTAAGTATAGTACGTCCGGATTAATTGATTCGTTAAGTTAGTCATCTACTAATACATTTGCTATTGTATATACTTCCTACATCACATTTTCTCGGAGTTCAACCTTTCGTCGATTCAAAAATAATCCGTACACCAATTTTTTCTTTAATATTAAATGAAGTCTGACGAAGCAGTGTCAGGTGACACTTTCGGGTTGTTGGGGACCAGGGGCTCTATGGAACATGGTTAAATGTGCTTTATATAGTTGAACCAAATTTGACCCCACTTGTTTTGTCTAGCATGCAACATATCTTCCTTTTTCCATTTTTCCTCACTTTGTCGTTTTGGACTTTTCTTTTCTTTTTCTGTGTTTGTGTTTGCAACTCGCATGCGTTGCTATGAATATCAAGCTAAGGCCATACATATTACTTTTATTCCATGCCTTTTTTCTTTATACGTTTAAAACGGAATATGGCTAGCGAGAATTCATATAGTCAAAATTAAAATGTTTGAAATTGCAGCGTAATAATAGTAATTATTGTTTGTGCATGTATATATCAAAGAATATATATTTATTTAAATTTCAATTCTATTTTTCCGTACATATTAAGTTTAAAATTGCAAGCAGCTCCATCTAACATCTTTTTCAAGAAGTCATAATACACACAAGAAATTAAGGAATTTGCTGATTTCTAAAAAAGTACATGTAGATATGTAAATGAGCGGTTAAAAAAAGAAGTGAGTATACATGATGGTTCTCTAACTTATTGTGGAGGTTCTCATAAAGTTCTTTGAGAAAAAAATTGAGTGTTTTGGGGCGCCAGATTCATGGGTAAATACACACGACAAATTGGGGAATTTGCACGATTCCTAAAAAAGGATTTGTAAATGTGAATATAGGTGTTTAAAATATGGTGTGAGTATACGTGATGGTTCTCCAACTCATTACGGAGGTCCTTATAAAGTTTTTTGAGAATTTTTTTTGGGTGCACCAGGTTGCCAGATCCATGGACTAATACACACGAAAAATTGAAAAATTTACGCGATTTCTAAAAAGGAGAGCCTGTAAATGCGAGGCTAAAAAAAGGTGTGAGTATATATGATGCTTTCCCAACTCACTAAGGATGTCCTTATGAAGTTTTTTGAGAAAATATTTTTGGTGCTCCAGGGCACCAGATCCATAAGCTAATACACATGAAGAAATGAAGAAATTGTGTGATTCCTAAAAAGGCCTGTAAATACAGAAATGAACGTTTAAAAAATGGTGTGAGTTATGTGATAGTTCCCCAACTCATTACAAAGATCCTCATAAATTTTTTTGAGAATTTCTTTTTGGGTGCTCCAGCGCGCCAGATGCATAAGCTTATACACACGAAAAATTCAGAAATTTGGGTGATTCCTACAAAAGAACACGTGAATGCGAAATGGCATTTAAGGAATGATGTGAGTATATGAGATGGTTCCCCAACTCATTATGGAGATCCTCATAAAGTTTCTTGAGAAACTTTTTTTTGCGTGCTCCGAGGCTAAATTCATAAATTAATATACATGAAAAATTGAAAAATTTGTGCGATTCTAAAAACGTATTTGTAAAAGAAACAATGGGTGTTAAGCAAATGATGTGAGTATACATGATGATTCTCAATTCAATATGGAGGTCATCATAAAGGTTAAAAAATTGGGTGCTCCGGGGCGCCAAATGTATTGCTAATACAAACGAAAAAATGAGAAATTTGTTTAATTCATAAAAAGGCATGTAAATGATGAAATAAGCATTTAAAAATGGTGTGAATATACGTGATGGTTCTCCAACTCTTTAAGAGGTACTCTTAAAGATTTTTTAGAAAAATAAGCTGTGTAATCTGGGTGTCACATCCATGGGCACACCCCAAAATTGGGGAATTTATACGATTTCTAAAAAAGTGTCTGTAAATGCAGAATGAGCTTTAAAAATAGTATGGGTATATATACGTGATGGTTCACTAACTCACTAAGGAGGTCCTCATAAGTTTTTTGAGAATTGTTTTTAAGTGCTTCGGGCCGCCAAATTTGTGGGCTGATACACACGAAACTTGAGAAATTTGCGCGATTTCTAAGAAAAAGATTTGTAAATGCAGAAATGGACGTTTAAAAAATGGTGTGAGAATACGTGATGGTTCCCCAATTCATTATGGAGGTCCTCATAAAAAAATTTGAGAATTTTTTTTTGAGTGCTCCGGGGTGCCAGATCAACGAGCTAATATATACGAAAAATTGAGAAATTTGCTTGATTCCTACAAATGTGATGGTTCCCCAACTCATTAAGGAGATCTTTATAAAGTTTTTTGAGAATTTTTTTTGGGTGCTCCTGGGTGTCATATTCATGGGCTAATGCACTACACACAAAAAGTTGAAAAATTTACATGATTCTTAAAAAAATAATCTGTAAATGCGAAAATGAGTGTTTGAAAAATAGCATGCGTATATGTGAAGGTTTCCCAGCTCATTACGGAGGTCTTCATAAAGTTTTTTGAGAAATATTTTTGGGACCTCCAAGACGCCAGTTCCATGGACTAATGCACACGAAAAAATTATAAAATTTGCTTGATTCCTAAAAAACAGCTTGTAAAAGCGAAATTTGACTTTAAAAAATTGTGTGAGTATACATGATTGTTCCCAGCTAATTATGGAAGTCCGCTTAAAGCTTTTTGAGAAAAATATTTAAGGTGCTCTGTGGCACCAGATTCATGGGCTAATACGCACGATAAATTGAAGAATTTGTGCAATTTCTAAATAGTCATGTCAATGCGGAAATGGGCATTTAAGAAATGATGTGAGCATACATGGTGATTTCCCAACTCATTAAAAAGGTCTTGATAGAGTTTTTTGAGAAGATTTTATAGGTGCTCCGGGCGCCATATTAATGAGCTAATACATATGAAAAATTGAGAAATTTATGTTATTTGTAAAAAAACCGTGAATGCGGAAATGACGTTTAAGAAATGGTGTGCGTACACGTGATGACTTCCCAACTATTATAGAGGTCCTCATAAAGTTTTTTGAGAAATTTTTGTTGCGTGCTTCGAAGCGCCAAAATGATGGACTATTAATATGCGCAAGAAATTGAAAAATTTGCGTGATTCTAAAAAAAGGTCTATATTAGGCGTTAAACAAATGATTTGAGAATACATGATTGTCCCTAACTCACTACGGAGGTCATCATAAAGTTTTTTGAGAAAAATCCTTTTGGATGCTCTGGGCCCTATATCTATGGCTAATACACATGAAAAATTGAAAAATTTGCTTGTTTCATAAAGAAAGGTCTGTAAATGTGAAAATGAACGTTTAAAAAATAGTGTAAGTATACGTGATGGTTCCCCAACTCATTATAAAGGTCCTTATAAAATTTTTTGAGAAAAAAAATTGAGTTCTCCGAGATGCCACATCCACGGGCACATACGAAAAAATTGAAAATTTTGCGTGATTCCTAAAAAAAGGCCTATAAATATGAAAATAGGCGTTTAAAAAGTAGTGTGAGTATAAGTGATGATTTCCTAACTAATTACAGAGGCCCTCATAAATTTTATAGAGAAAAAAATTATGAGTGCTTCGGGGCGCGAGATCCATGAGCTAATACACATGAAAAATTGATGAATTTGCGTGGTTCTTAAAAAATGGTTTGTAAATACGAAAATGGGCGCTAAAATGGTGTGAGTATACATGGTTGTTCTCCAGCTCATTATTGAGGTCCTCGTAAATTTTTTTGAGAAAAAATTTGGGTGCTCCACGGCGCCAGATCAATGGACTAATACATAAGAAAAATTGATATTTTGCAAGATTCCTGAAAAAGGTCTCTAAATGCAGAAATGGGCGCTAAACAAATGGTGTGACTGTACATGATGGTTCAACAACTAATTACAGAGGTCCTCATAAAAAATTTTTGAGAAAAATATTTTGGGTGCTGTAGGCGCCAGATCATTGGTTAATATACATGAAGATTAAAAAATTTACGCGATTCCAAAAAAAGCCTTATAAATGCGAAAATAGACGTTTAAAATAGGTGTGAGTATACATTATTTTTTCTAAACTCATTAAAGAGGTACTCATAAATTTCTTTTGAGACAATTTTTTGGGGTTCTCAGAAGCGCAAGATCCATGACATGTATGTACGAGAAATTTGAAATATATGTGATTCCAAAAAAGAAGTTATAAAAGCAAAAATGAGCGTTTAAAAAATGGTGTAAGTATACTTGAAGGTTCCCCAACTAATTACGGAGGTCATCATAATATTTTTGAGAAAATGTTTTGGGTGCTTCGGGGCGCCATATCCATAAGCTAATACATATGAAAAATTGAAGAATTTGTGTGATTCTTAAAAAATGTCTGTAAATTCAAAAATAGACGTTTAAAATTGTGTGAGTAACCATTTCATTAAGAAGGTCCTCATAAATTTTTAGAGTGCTTTGGGGCGCTAGATTCATGGACTAATACGCACAAAAAAAATTAAGGAATTAACACGATTTTAAAAAGGCATGTAAATGTGAAAATGGGCGATTAAAAATAATATGAGTACACGTGATGGTTCCCAAACTCATTAAGGAGATCCTCATAAAGTTTATTGAAATTTTTATTTGGGTTGAGTGATCCAGGGCGTCATATCTATCGACTAATACACATGAAAAATTGAGTAATTTGTGTGATTTCTAAAAAAGGTCTTGTAAATGCGAATTTTTATTTGGGTTGAGTGATCCAGGGCGTCATATCCTCATAAATATTTTTGAGAATTTTTTTTGGTGCTACAGGGCGCAAGATTCATGGGCTAAGATACACGAAAAATCAAAGCTTTGCGCGAATTCTAAAAAGGGTCTGTAAATGCGAAATGAATGCTAATAATGATGTGAGTATACAAGATGGTTCTCAACTCATTACAGAGGTCCTCATAAAGTTTTTTGAAAAAAATATTTTGGGTGATTCGAGGCGCCATATCCATCGGCCAATACAAACGAAAAATTGAGAAATTTGCGCGATTCCTAAATATATTGTAAATGCGGAAATAGGCATTTAAATATGGTGTTAGTGTACATGATGGTTCTCATACTCATTACAGCGGTCTACATAATTTTTTTTGAGAAAAAATTATGGGTGCTCTAGGTGCTAGATCATGGGTTAATACATACAAAAAAATTGAGGAATTAGCGCGATTTCTAAAAAAGCATGTAAAAATGCGGAAATAGATGATTAAAAAAGGGTTTGAGTATATGTGATGGTTTCCCAACTCATTAATAAGGTCCTCATAAAGTTTATTTAAATTTTTTTATGTGCTCCGGGGCGCCATATGCATGAGCTAATATTGACGAAAAATTGAAGAATTTGTGTGGTTCTTAAAAAAGGTCCTACAAATATGAAAAAATTCGTTTAAAAATTGGTGTGGTATGTGTGATGGTTCCTTAACTCATTATGAAGGTACTCATAAAGTTCTTTGAGAATTTTTTTGTTGCTATGGGTCTCCAAGTCCATGTGCTAATATGCACGAAAAAATTCAGGAATTTACACGACTCCTAATACAGGTCTCTAAATGTGGAAATGTGTGTTAAATATGGTATGATATACATGATGGTTCTCTATCTTATTACAGAGGTCGTTATAAAGTTATTTGAGAAAGATATTTTGGGTGTTCTGAGGCGCCAGATCCATGAGCTAAAACAAATTGAGAAATTTGTGGAATTTCTAAAAAAATGCATGTAAATGCGGATATGAGTGTTTAAAAAATGGTATGAGTATATGTGATGGTTCCCCAACTCATTACGGAGGTCCTCATAAAGTTTTTTGAGAAATTCTTTTGGATGCTTCCGGGCGCTCAATCTATGTGTTAATACATACAAAAAAATTGAGAAATTTGCTTGATTCCTAAAAAAAGACCTGTAAATGTGAAAATGGATGTTTAAAAAATTGGTCAAAGTATATGTGATGGTTCAACAGCTCATTACGGAGGTCCTCATAAAGTTTTTTGAGAAAATTATTTTGAGTGCTTATTGGCGTCAGATCCATGGACTTTTTTATACACGAAAAATAGGGAAACTTGCGCGATCTCTGTAAAAAAAAGCCTATAAATGCAGGAAATAGGTTTTTAATAAATTGTGTTAGTATACATGATGGTTCCTAAATTCATTATGGAGTGCATCGAGGCGCCAAATCCATGTTCTCACACGAAAAATTGAGAAATTTGCTCAATTTCCTAAAAATGGGCATGTAATTGCGAAACTGAGAGTTTAAAAAATGGTGAAACTATATGTTATGGTTCCCTAAATCATTACGGAGGTTCTCATAAAGATTTTTGACAAAATATTTTTGAGTGCTACGGGGCACTTGATTCATTTGCTAATACACACTAAAGATTGAGGAATTTGTGCAATTCTAAAAGAGAAATGTAAATGCGGAATTAAGAGTTTTAAAAATGACGTGAGTATACATAATTGTTATCTAACTCATTACGAAGGTCCTTATTAAGTTCTTTTGAGAAACATTCTTTAAAAGCTTTGTGCGCCAGATCAGTAGGCTAATTAATACCCACGAAAAATTGAAAAATTTAAGCGATTCTTAAAAAGGGGTTGTAAATGCGAAAATGATGTTTAAAAATGGTATGAGTATACATAATTGTTTCCCAATTCATTACAAAGGTCATTCATAAATTTTTTTAAAAAAAATTTCTGGTGTTCCGTGTGCCATAACAATGAGCTAATACACATTAAAAATTGTGAAATTTGCTCGACTCTAAGAAAAAGCTTCACAAATGCGAAAATAAGCGTTAAAAAGTGGTATAAATACACATAATAGTTTCCCAACTTATGGGGAAGGTCCTCATAAATTTTTTTGAGAAAAAATTGGGTGCTTCGAGCGCTTGATACATGATCTAATACACATAAAAATTGAGGAATTTGAACGATCCATAAAAAGGACCTGTAAAGGCGAAAATGAATGTTTAAAAAATGGTGTGAGTATACGTGGTGGTTCCCCAACGCATTGCAGAGATCATAAATTTTTTTGACAAAAAACTTTTAGGTGCTCTGGGGCGCCAGATTCATGGATAAATAATACACATGAAAATTTGAGAAATTTACGCGATTCCTAAAAAGGGCATGTAAATGCGGTAAGGTGCTTTTAAAAAATGGTTTTAGTATACGTGAGGGTTCTCAAACTCACAAAAGAGGTTCTTATAAAGTTTTTTGAGAAAAAAATTTGGGTCCTACAGTAAGCCAGATCCTTGTGCTAATACACACGAAAAACTAAAGAATTTACGCGATTACTAAAAAAGAGCCTGTAAATGCGGAAATGAGCGTTAAAAATGGTGTCATGATGGTTCTCCAACTCATCATGGAGGTACGTCTAGAATTTTTTGAGAAACTTTTTTGGGTGCGTCGGGGCGTCAAATTCATGAGCTAATACACATGAAAAATTTAGAAATTTGCATGATTCCTTTAAAATGACCTTTAAATGTGAAAATATTCGTTTAAAAAATTGTGTGCGCATACGGGATGGTTTCCCAATTCAATAAGGAGGTCTTCATAAGTTTTTTGAGAAAAAAATTTTGATTGCTCTGCGGCGCTAGATCCATGGTCTAAAACACACGAAAACTTTAGAAATTTACGCGATTCCTAAAAGGGTTTGTAAATGCGGTAATAGGCGTTTAAAAAAATGATGTGAGTGTACGTAATGGTTCCCCAACTCATTACGGAGGTCCTCATAAAATTTTTTGAGTAAAAAATTTGGATGATACACACGAAAAATTGAGAAATCTACGTAATTTCCAAAAAGGGTCTGTAAATGCGGAAATAAGCATAAAAATTAGCGAGAGTATACATGATGGTTCCCCAACTCATTACGGAGGACCTCATAAAGTAATTGGAAAAAAAATTTGGGTGCTCCGGCCCAACTTCATGTGGTAATACAACACGAAAAATTGAGGAATTTGCGTGAATCTTAAAGAGGACCTATAAATGAGGAAATAAGTGCTTAAAAAATGGTGTGAGTATACGTGATGGTTCCCTAACTTATTGCGGAAGTCCTCATAAAGATCTTAGAAATTTTTTTGGTATTTCGGGGCGCTAGATCCATGTGCGAATACACTCGAAAAATTAAGAAATTTGCGCAAATTCTAAAAAAGAGCCGGTAAAATGTGAATATAGGCATTTAAGTATGACGTGAGCATACGTGAAGGTTCTCCAACTAATTATGGAGGTCTTTATAAAGTTTTTGATTAAAAAAATTCCTGTGCTCCGGAGCGCAAGACCCATGGGCTAATAAACATAAAAATTGAAAAATTTGTGCGATTCCTAAAAATATGACATGTAAATGCGCAAATGGACGTTTATAAAATTGTGTGAGTACACGTGATGGTTAGGCAACACATTACGGAGCTCCTCATAAAGATTTTTTAGAAAAAAAATTTGGGTACACTGGAGAGTCAGATCCATGGGCTATAAGTAGACACAAAAAATTGAGGAACGCGATTCTTAAAAAGGGATTATACATGCGAAAATGGATGTCAAAATTAACACGAGTATATATGATGTTTCCCCAACTCATTATGGAGGTTATATCATAAAGTTTTTTGAGAAATATTTTTTGGATGTCCGAGACACTAAATTTATGAGTTAATACACACGAAAAATTTAGAAATTTTGTGTGATTTTTTTAAAAAAATCAGTACATGCAGAATGGATGTTTAGAACATGGTGCGAGTATACCTGATGTTCCTCAACTAATTATGAAGGTCCTCATAAATGTTTTTGAAATTTCTTTAGAGTGCTCCGAGGTGCCAAATCCATAGGCTAATCGAAAATTGAGGAATTTGCGCGATTCCAAGAAATAGGTCGATAAATGCGTGTTTAAAAATGGTGCGAGACTACGTGATGGTTCCCCAACTCATTACGGTGGTCCTCATTAAGCGTTTTGAAATTTTTTTTTGGGTGCTTTGGGGCGCCAGATCCATGGGCTAATATACACAAAAATTGAGAAATGTGCACGATTCCTAAAAAAGACATGTAAATGAGGAAATGAGTGTTAAGAAAATAGTTTGAGTATACATAATGGTTCCACAACTCATTACGAAGGTCCTCATTAAGTTATTTTTAAAAAAAATTGAGTGCTCCGGAGCGTCAGATCAATGGGATTAACACACAAAAAAATGAGGAATTTGCGCGATTCCTAAAAAAGCTTATAAATGAAAAAATGAGCGTTTAAAAAATAGTGTGAGCATACGTGATAGTTCCCACCCTCATTGTGGAGGTCCTCATAAAGTCTTTTTAGAACTTTTTTTTGGGTTTTTCGGGGCGCTAGATCCATGAGTTTATACAACAAAACATTGAGGAATTTACGTGATTCACAAAAAGGGTCTATAAATGCGAAAATAGGCGTTAAGAAAATGATGTGAGTATACATGATGGTTCTTCAACCTATTACAGAAGTCCTCATATAGTTCTTTAAGAAAAATATTTTGGGTGTTCTAGGGCGCCAAATTCATGTGCTTTAATATGTGGGATAGACACCATTATTCGAATCCTTTTTACACATCTTAAAGAAAATCAAGTGACAAACAATATATAACATTGGTTTGGAACTTAATTTTAGTCTTAATTACGTCACTTGTACGTATAAATAAAATTATACGACAAACATATAAATACAATTAGCCTCTCTCCACTCTCTCGCTCGCCTCTCTCCTCCCTCACTCAATCTCATTCTCCAGGTATACAAATACATATGTATATTAGTTACATATATACAATTATCTAAGAGATACATATACAATTCGTCTCTTTCCACTCACTGTCCTCTCTCGCCTCGCCTTTTCCGATCTCGCTCGCCAAATACACAAATACATATGTATACCAATTTTATATATGCAATTTGACAGATATACATATACAATTTGAAAAATATACATATACAACTCGCCTCTCCCTCTCCCCTAGCTACAAATCATAAATAGCAAACTGTAGCTATGCAGCATAATTAAGTTATTTTTTGGTGGCAATATGCAAAAGTTCCCCTATAATATGAGAAGTATCACAAATCATATAACATAAGTGATTAAGTAGTTTGACAGTTGTAAGTTCGTTAAATTTGTGAGATTCACAAGCAAAAGAATCAAAAGTAAACATTTTGATTGATCGAAGGTTAGATGTGCTTAAGCAGATAAGGAATTTGTTGATATTTCAGGGATGAAAAGTGCAAATTTCCCATAAAAATTATGGAAACTGATACAGCTAAATAGAAGAGGACCAAGGTATCAAAGAATTTGTTTCAGTAAGAGCTTGGAGAGTTGTCAACAACCTTCCCAGTTCCCACTTCGGTTCAACGAGAAAGGAAGGGCTGATCCGATAGTGCGTGCTGGCCAGTCGCCACTCTTGACCAAGAATTATTTGTGTCCATGTTTTCACTGCAGGTTCACTTATTTTCTACACTTTTTTGGTAGGTTTTGAGTTGAGATCAATGCCGATCAGCCTAGTTGACATATAAAAAAGTTTGTTGATAAAATGATAAGCAATGAGAAGAGTTCAACGATCATTTCAAGCGAAAAAAAATGAGAGGATTAAAATGTTCTCATTCATAATCACAATAGTACTCTGTGTTGTGCAAATAGAGAGTTGTTGATCAAGATTGAATACATTGTGCCAAAATCACTGTTTTCTTTTCCAAAATTGAGGCAATTATGAAAAGTTAGTGATTCAATACCAAAATTGATACGATTATGATAAACTATTGCTTCATATACACCATCGTTGAATAAAAGAATATGAGTAGGTGATGCAAACCCAAATGCAGGTCTGCCTCATTAGTCATTGCTGCCTCACTTGTCATTGCTGCATCCCCCATTCACTGTTGTTGTGTATGTACATACCATTCCAAGACATGCAGCACTTAATCTTCTTATGTTGAGGTATATGGAACTTAGGCTCTCTTGGAACGGTAGGATCTTTTGTTGACCTAATGCAGACCACCAAACTATTTAGAAATAATTCTTAATTAAAGCTAGTATTCCTATTAGGCAAAAATTTGTGAGGAACATAAAGTGAAATTGGAACCTTGTTACTACCTTCTAGGAACGAAAGGCCTGTCAAAGTAGGGCATCGGTTGAGCTTTTGGAACAAGTTCCTTTCTCAGCCTCCTAATTTCTTCTTCCTCAGCCATCTAGAGAAAGTAACAATATAGTTTTTTTTAATTAAAAAATAAACAAGAATGAAGGAGAAAAACTCCAAATACACGTGCTTCAATCGCAGAACATATGCTTGGATTACCTTCTGCATTCTCTCTCTTTCCATCTTGTATTGTTCAATAAGGCTCATTTTTTCTGCCACCTGAATGCAATCATGGAGAAACCAGGAACATAAGTTACCGTGCCTCCACAAATGACAAGCCATTTCTCGTATACTTTGCTTTCCCCTAATGAAATATAGCATTGAACAAGAATCTAAAACTAGCCCTTTTTCACTCTAACAGCTTTGCTTGGGACTTCTCTTATTGGTGCACTATCTTTGAGAAAAATATTGAGATATCTCTAGCAACATTTTGCACGAGACCTAAACCAACTCGTTCACTAAAAGAATTACTTTAGGTTGATGAATGAACAAATATAGAGTAATCAAAATCTACCTGATGATCAAACTCGGCACGTTCAGCAGCCCTAATGTCACTGTGCAGCACCAGATCAACTGGCCTTGTGCTTTCTTTCATCGGAGGCTTTGGCAAACACTAAGCAATTGAGAACAGAACAATTCAGTTTTCTTTTCATAACAGGCTGAAGTATAAACCAAGTGCAAAAGATTTGTGCATAGTGATCAGAGAATCCAGTCTCAAAAATTTCATCCTAATTTCTCTTTGATTTTGGTTTAAAAGAGTCCAGTCTCAAAAATACGAGATCAACAAGATGTGTCAATGCATAGAAAGTCTTTAATGGTTGGAAATGACTGGTGAAAAGCATAGGCTACTACCTCTGGCTCCTCTGTTGTCCATGGAAGGCCTTGTGCAATTGGTATCCGCTGTTTCTCCTCTTCCTCCACCGTTTGTTGCACTTTCTTTAAAAACTCTTCCTCTTTACATTTTCCCCTTTCCTGCAACAATGGCGAATCTAATCAACTCCTCAAGTAAATGGATAAATTATTAATTGGATTCAACATGACATACTAATATATGCAGTTCAACAATGATATGAGACAATTAACTGTTGAATCAAAGAACAGGTAGTTACTACATAAATAAAGACCACCCTGCTAGTGGTCAAGAAACAATGACCGATGAACATTATAAATGTCAACAAAGGGAAATCAATATTCCGAGTTTCTTGTAGCCATCATTATTCTGTCCATCTTTCAGTGTCCACTCTGCACAACTCACTATTTTGGCGGGCAGCTAGCACATGTCAACCAGACATATGCAGCTGCATATTTTGTCATATTTGCACAAGAAGCAACCAATTAGCCAAAGGTTAGAGAAACCAAACACGCAATTCACAAACCTCAGTTCTTAGTTTGAAAGGCTTTTGCGAGGTCACTTTGAGCTGCTTTCTCTTCCAGTTTCTTTTAGCAAATGTGCTTGATGATTCCATACTCTGCAGCATTAAGAATGAAAACAAGAGCTTAAAGATTAACAGGATTCAACCCCATCATACTGTGATTGATCGTAAGAAGAAAATTGTTACATTGCGTCTGCTCCTTCGACCACCACCTGAAGTCCTGCTTGAAATACTGAAGCTTGCAAAAGAAAAAAGAACAGTATATTTTCAGCACTCGAAAGCAAAAATACATATGATTTAACAAATGAAAACAGAAAAACTAATAGAATAAATGAAGTTTCAATTACTAACCATCCATGGTTGCTATCCAATGAGGAGGCACGACGTGAATCCAAGCCTAAACTCTCAGAGTTGAGGAAGAAATCTGATGGACAAAACGAGGATGAAGATACCTGTGTCTCAGTAATCTTGGGAGGTTGTAAGCCAGGCAATGCCCATTTTTGTTCCTTGCAAGAATCCTCTGCTTCATTTTCATCATTTTCCAATTTCTCCTCACACCCTTTTGTTTTTGGTATTGAGAGAAGCTTCTCAAAAGCCTTAACTAAATGCTTCACTCTTCCAGAACCAGTTTCAGGTACACTTTGTCTTGCTTCTTCCAACAACCTCTCCCTCCTCCTCTTTATAGTCCCACCACTCATTTCACGCCGACCCACATCCTCATTGCCCCTTTCCACCAATTCATCTGCCACAGAACTATCGCGCAATTCAATGGAAATTGAAACAGGAACTGTTACCTCCTGATCGACTGTAGTCAGACTCAACCTATGCCTGACTGGCGAATCACCGTAACACCCCATAATTCGCTCTCCATCGCCATTTTCAGCTCCATTTACTTCATCCAACTCCTCAATGTCATACTCTTCCTGTTCATTTCCACAGCGATTCTTAAAAAACTCTTCTTGAGAAGCCCTGAGACTCTCATAAGCAACACAAAGACACTTTTTTTTCTCAGCACCATCCTTATCACAGTTACAAATCATTTTAGATTTCAGATTATCCTTATTACATTTCTTCTTCTTCGCAAATACAAACTTCCTCTGACTAATCTTATTTTTCGGCGAAATTGAAGCCAATTTGTTAGTACTAGAATTCCTGGAAACTAAACGCTGAGTTCTACTCGCTGATTTAGAAGATTTTGATAAAGCTGGACTGAGCTCCACATTTGGGTTCGCATTCTCAGAAATTTTGGAGCATTTTTTAGGCGTAAGCCTAGTGGATTTGCCGATAGAATCCATCAAAATCACCGAAAAAAGCAATGTGATTATCGCCGAAGAGTTTGATCAGAGTTAGGGTTTAGTTGTATTACTGATTGGCTAGGGTTTTCTGGTTCTCTCTCATTCATTGATCGACGAGGGAAAAAGAAGAAGAAGTTGAGCTTTTCACGCTTCTGGAGTTTGTAACGGCTAGTTTTTTTTTTTTGGAGCGTTGGATTTGTTTTTCTAAATTATTTTGCAAAACTGAACCGTTAATTAGAGAGTGATTTGAGGTTATTGTTATGGCTAATTTTTAATATTTATATAATAAAATATAAAAAAATTCAAAGTGCATTAGCCAATTCATCTAATTTGAATATTGATACGCAAAACATACCAAATAAGTTAAAGATGAATAGAGTACTTATTTTCATTAACTTTATAACGTATTTTAAGTAATATACATATAGAAAAGAAAGGACTTTTATAGCATATATAATATCACCAAAAAAGTCGAAATTTTTATTGAAGTAGAGAAGAGCAAAGTACCTATTGATACAAATAACTACTGGCATTTCCTTCTCTGTACAAACATGACTCGACAAACACATAAAAAAGTTCATTTAATAATAATAATAATAATAATATGGCATGAATTTGGAGCGGATGACAAAAGCATCTCAGCTCAATCATCAGTGTTTTTTGCAACGTAACAATAAAACACTGTGAAGACATGCCAATTTTATTTTATTTACTACTAACTTCAAATAACACATGAATAGATCACATTTGAGAAAATCATGACTGCTCAATCATCATCGGTGTGCTTTTTGCGACGATTTTTATTCTTCTCCTTATCAGAGTCAGAGTCAGAACCACCCTGCCAATTTATCAAGATTAAATCAATAAAATAACAATATGTTTTTATTATGCGATTCAAAAATAAAAACTACTTACATATTTCTTGCGACCATAGCCTTCATCATCGTCACCGCCCTTCCCATAGCTAGACTTCTTGTAGTCATCTTCCTCAGACCTTCCATAACTAGGCCTCTCAATTGTTGAACTCCCATACCCACTAGATCCGTATGCTGATTTTTTCCCCTCATCATCGTCGTCATCATCACCACCACTCTTTCTTCCATGACCGGTGGATTTGGTTTTACTCCCATATCCACCGGATTCATCTCCATACCCGGTAGATGTGGTTTTACTCCCATACCCACCCGATTCATCTCCATACCCAGTAGATGTGGTTTTACTTCCATACCCACCCGATTCATTTCCATACCCGGTGGAGGTTGTTTTACTCCCATACCCACCCGATTCATCTCCATATCCGGTGGACGTGGTTTTACTCCCATACCCACCCGAATCATTTCCATACCCGGTGGATTTGGTTTTACTCCCATACCCACCAGATTCATCTCCATATCCGGTGGATGTGGTTTTACTCCCATACCCACCCGAATCATCTCCATACCCGGTGGATGTGGTTTTACTCCCATATCCACCCGAATCATCTCCATATCCGGTGGATGTGGTTTTACTCCCATACCCACCCGAATCATCTCCATACCCGGTGGATGTGGTTTTACTCCCATATCCACTCGATTCATTTCCATAACCAGATCCATATTCCGAACTCTTATCCCCGTGTTCACTTTTCCTTCCATGCCCACCGGATCCGGTTTTGCTCCCGTATCCACCTGACCCGTACTGATCATCAGAGTCATGAGTAGTACTTTTTGACCCGTAACCGGATCCATATTCAGATTGGGGCTCATCATCGTCGTTTCGTCCATATCCAGATCCATGTGACTTTTTGGGTTTTCCATGTCCGGATCCAATTCCACTTCCACCATACTCACTTTCACCGTAAGACATGATTGTGTTAATTTCAAAAATTATTTTCTTTCTCGATTGATAAAATTGAATAATGTGATCACAAGAAAATGAATTTTTGTTAGTTAGTTGAGTAGAAATATAAAGGAGGGAAAAACCGTTACAAGTTGTTGGAACTGGAAACGAGGTTGTTACTCCTATTTAGTGATAGTAGATGATTTCATAATCAAGGGCCACTATTACTTGATTTGTTATAAATTCAAAGGCGGAGCCACGATTTGAAATTTATGATTCTAAATTTGCATCAAATTAATAATTAGATTTATTGTAAAATACATATAAGTAAAATACTTATATATAATGAATTTTGTAATATAAATACAAAAAATTCAATAAAAGTATATTCCTATTAAAATGAATTTGAGAGAATGTTACGCAAGTAATTTCAGCACTCCAACTTATAATAACCTGATGCTAAATTAATTATATGCTGCTTAAACTATATGGTAGCTTGCTTTCAGACTAGGCTGAATTTAAGAGGAAAATACATAATTCATTTTTTAGGTAACTTTACTTTTCTAAAGAAAAAATATTTTTAAAATTTTGACCAACTAAATATGAAAAAAAATAAAAATCTGAACGATAACAGAAAAACAAAATTAAGAAATGGAGATGCGGGGGATCGAACCCCGTGCCTCTCGCATGCAAAGCGAGCGCTCTACCATTTGAGCTACATCCCCTTTTGTTTAACCATCAAATGGAAATAAGTTTACATAAAAATTGAACCATTAGCACCACTACAGAAAACTCTACAACACTAAACCTGTGACCTTATCAGAGTACAATGACAGTAAGGCAGGTCTCCTTGCACCTTTGGGCACTGTGTTTTCCTCCGAGTAATAATAGAACTTGAAAAAAATAGTAAGACTAATCAACATTGGAGATGAAACTTGTTATTAATATTTCAAGAAAACTGTGTATCAACCTGATGGAAATATTTCATATTAACATATTAATCACTATTTTGTACTAGTATTATTGTACAGACAAAATGTTCAACTACTATCAAACTTAAGCGTGTACAGGAACCGCGATGGCGATGCAAATTTTCATCAAAGCAACCTCTTCTTTAAATTTTCAATCAACAGCCAACAAGAGCGGAAAGAAGAAAGATATCACCACCTGTAAACTAAATCTTACCGCGAAGAAGCTGACTCAAGATTTGCTCCTCAGCTCCCAAATGTTGTTTCTTCTTATAAAGCTTAACTGGTTCTCAGCTGCAAAATTACGCTAATGATGGTGCTGACACACACTTTCATTGTACAAAGACCTGCACGAAAGGAACTTCTTCTTCAAGGTGTGGTAAAACTAGATGAGACGATAACATTTCCCTCTGCCAACCTGCTTGGATATGCTGTTTTTCCGACTACTTCGATTGTGGGAATGATTTCTCTCTGAAGAGAATAAAGTATCTCTAATCTTCCAGTCTCTCAAAAACAGATTCAGTTGTGTCTAGAAAGAAACGCCAATCTAGATTTAATACTCGAGCAATTTGATTTTATATAATGAATATCATTCCAATTTCAACAAGCATGTACCAACCACACAAAGTAATCAAACATTACAGGATTGTCACCAAACATTACACCAGATTCAGTAGTAGTCAAAGAAATGGTAATTGGCAGCACAAAGGACCCATATCCAAGTTGCACCCGTTAGGCCTATGTACATAAAGGCGAATGAAGGACACATAACATCAATCAGAAACTGAAGGTGATGGGTACAGAAAACTACATAAAGCATCCTGATGCAAAAAGTAGGCAAGAGTACTTTTACTCTCATTAAGATTGTGGAACAGTTGCAGATTACAAATGTTGCGGCTAACTTAGGAGGGAAAGAATATGAAGCTTTAAAATGTTATTATTCCCCAAATCTTCAGAAACTTGAATCCTATTTAATTAGTGTTTTACTTGAAGAATTAGTAATCACATTGAGGCGTCGAGGAAAGCATCACAGACATCAAGTTCCACGTTCAGGAAAGCATTGACGTAAAAATGCTCGGACTTACTCCGGAGTAGATTCTTGTTAACACACTTCCTCTTGAACTGCGGCGGAATTGATATCCAGGGTATATCCCTTTTTATCAAACTAAGGGTCACACTGACAGGAAAATTTTTATTAGTCGAGCATAATAGTTATCTTTTTTTTAAAATGGGTATAAATATCCTACAATATATGCATGCTACGATATCATTTGCTGACACATAGAGATATTCTGCCTCACATATAAAAATTGAATCATTAGTGACCATAACTAGAATAAACTTGCAAGTCTTTGCATGAAGGAATGAATTTATTTAAGAATCAGAAACAATCAGACAACGACTCAGCAGCACCAAAAGCCCAACAAGAACCACAATCCCTGAATACAAACGGTCAGATTGTTCAAATACCCAAAGAGCAATTAGCATAAGGAGGAAAAACAAATGATGAAATTAGAACCAAGACAAATCAACTATTCTGTGTGACAAAACAGTACCAGCGCATGACATCAAAAGATGGAAAGCATTAGCACCACTCTACAGCACTAAACCTGTGACCTTTTAGTTTGATCAGAGTACAGTGACAGTAAATATCTTCAAGTTCCGCTTTAGCTTGGAATATTGAATTTTCTGCAATAACCTGCTTGCCGTTCACAAAAGAAACTATGTATTCAACAATGGACTAAGCTTTTGCAATAATTGGACCTAAAACATCATAATTCAGACTGTCAAACCTTCTAAATGCTCTTAAATTGCGAAAGCAACATTGAGAAATATGGAAGAGATTAAGAACTAGACCATGTAATTTTCTCATTCATTTGACCTACATGTATACTTTTTTCTTTCTTCTACCCGTGAAACACACACAACCATTGTTGCAAAATGTAGAACTGCAAGATACATGCATTTAGCTTCCAGTTGGACATTATACCTTCAGGTATTTATCTACATTATACCTATGTATATTGATTTGGTACATTAATATTAAGAAGTTAGTTGAAAATATAAAAACAAATGTTTTCATTTTCTTCGTTTGGCAAACGACAATATGTGCTAAGTCTTAGATGTTTGTGTCTATCCCTTTACCACTCACAAATTATGCATCAGCATCCAAATATAACTAAGTTAGAAGCAAGACATTTCTCATATTTGGTTGGTGAGTAGAAAATATTTTCCTTAATTTTTTGATTAATTTTGAGGAGAATGAGTTGATTTGGAAA
This sequence comes from Solanum pennellii, assembly GCF_001406875.1. Classification (NCBI taxonomy): domain Eukaryota; kingdom Viridiplantae; phylum Streptophyta; class Magnoliopsida; order Solanales; family Solanaceae; genus Solanum; species Solanum pennellii. The sequence goes on from NC_028638.1 coordinate 40,377,927, forward strand.
ACATTTTCCAAAACTTTTATCCCGCTCCTATGCTATTAAATTTGACATAGTAGGCAAGCCTGGTGCACGAGCTCGACCCAGAAGGCACCCCTTGCTTTCGCTGGCAAGGGGTTTCGAACTTGAGACCTCCAATATGGAGTCTGTTGGCTAATTTGAAATGATGCCCCGCCTCAAATCCCTTGCTGACGGTGCCCTGAGGCCCCCCCACCCC
>NC_028638.1:40379511-40415443 GCF_001406875.1 Solanum pennellii
CCCCCCCGAAAAAAAACAAAGTTAGAATGCACTTAAACAATTCAATTTATTTAACAAAAAGAAGACATTAAAAAAATTGAGTTGGGTTGAGTAATAATCAAATATTGTGTTTCTTACCTAATGAAGTCTCTCTAACCTTTCACAATAATTTGAGTAATAACCTGCATGTACATTTGAGTATAAATCACTATATTAAAATGACACAAGTGATGCTGAAGTTTCACAAATTAATCAAGATAAAGGAGATGAGAAAAGTAACAATTAGAGCAGAAGACAAAACATTCACATTTTAAATGACCAAACAGGGAAATTTTGAAGGATTTTAATCCATGTTGAGCAATCAAACTCTAAAAAATTATGTTTTTAGTTCTAATGATGGATGAGCCAACTTCTCTGCTTAGCATCTTTCTGATTGAAGCTCCTTGATGATAAAACAAATACAGATGGTGCTTATTAATGGAGACTAATGATCCATCTGCGTGACATGGAGAAATGTCTATGCTGCAAGTGGCAGGAAGAGGAATGGCAGTGATCTTAGGAAGAACAGTTTGAACAATAACAGGTTTACTGCTTGGTCTGACAGAGGAGGACGCTGGAACTGTATTACTATTGCAAGTATAGAAATGTTCTTCTTAATGCTTAGTCTTGGATGTACATGGTACCAAAGCAAAAAATGATTCCCAGTAGTTAGTTACAACTTCAGATACAAAAAACAATCTTTTTTATCAATTTACTCTCAGTGCAAAACAGCTTATAATACAAAAGGTATCCAACTGTGAGAACTTTTCTTCAACCTAATAACATATTCATTAGAACTTTCTTCAAATGTTTAAAATGCAAAGTAGCTAGATAATCAAAAGGCAGGATTGGGGGAAGATGTTTCAGATTTTCCATTCATAATACTTTTTAAGCATTAAAGAATACTTAACTCGGACATAATTTTAGAAAAGAATCAACTTTAAAAAATACTTAACTCGGACATAATTTTAGAAAAGATTCAACTTCCAAATATCACAATCTTGACCAAAAAATAGAATTCCTGTAAATCCCCTCATATCAAAAACCCTCATATCACTTCACTTGATTTTCACAACTTTAATTTTCACCCAATATCTTCAATCATTTTACTTACTAATCCTAGAATAAACCCCCCAAAAAGAATCATAAAACCCACCATCACTTCCCTTGCATACACAAATTTATAGAAACCCCATAGGCCATAACCAACATACAGAAAATGAATCATCGAACCAGTAATAAGAAAATACACAAAAAATAAGATAAAACCCAGTACTACAATTACTTTCCTACAGCAAAAAAATACACATAAAAAAGTTGAGACCAAAAACAGGGAAACACTCACACAAGTTTGGAAGAATAAGAGAAGGAGGATACGAGCAAAGACAGTTGATGATTCGAGACATTAGAAAACACTCACACAAGTTTGGCCGCTCCAGCATTCAATTCTCCAACCCCGATGGATTCACAGCCATTGCTTGCAACCAAAATTTAAGCCCTTATAAAGAAAAAGAAGAAGAAGAAAGTCGTTATATAGGTTGAATTTCACAAGACATTTTTCAAATGTGAAGTAATATATACGTTAGAGGCAAACAAGGGTATGAATTGATAAAGTTAAAACTTTAGTGAATGAATTTCAGAAGACGTAACTTGAAATCGATGGAATAATAATTCAATATAAATGATCCCAGGCATGATATACTAAATTACACATTTCTACGAGTTGATTTCGAGGTTCAATTGATCTATCAATCAACAAAGCCCTCAAACCCTAAGTAAGAGGAAAAGTAGAATACGATCGAGCAGTGGGATTCGAGAAGCATACCAATGTCTGTATCTCATCAATTGCCTGACAACCACCTCCTTGTTTCTCAGCAATTTTATCCTCGCCACCATGATCTTCACCATTGTCTGCAGCATAAAACACCAAAAAAAAACTTGATTTCTTTTGCCCAACAAGAAGTAAAATTGAAAATCGAATTGGGAATTTCACCATTTAGAGGAATTCAAAGTTGTGCAGAAGAGAGAAAGACCTTGAAAACAGAGTGTGTGAGAGAAGAGAAGAGCGATCTTTGTGAAGAAGAGAGACTAGCGTTAAAAAGAGCCGTTGTGGGTGGAACTGATGTATTTATAGTGTGCTATTTCAAATTGAGTTTAAATTTAGGTAACAAAATAGTTAAATTTACATTAAAAGGGATTATCAGGAGCCGTTATTCTTTTTTGAAAATATAATCTAATGAACTGATGAGTACAAATTTAATAAGATATGAGTAAAACAAATCTTTATTTAAAAAATAAAGACACTATTTTAAAATTACTTTAAAAACATTGTGAATTTACACAATTATTTCAAAGTATTTCAATTAAAATAACTTGATGATTAATTTATATTTTGAAAAATAGTAATAATACTAATCAATAAGCTCCAAATTTAAACTTGAATAATTTTTATAAAAAAAATTTCCAGTTATGAAACACTTTTTAAAAAAATTGACGAAACTTTATTTTTTAAAATACTGAACAGTAAGGCGCACGACTTAGATTGACCCGCGACTTACAAGTAGCAGTTATCCTTGTGACTTAGGGGCACTGCGTCTTCCGTCATTCTAATCTTATTTTTTATATACTTTTTGAGAATTTCACTCAATTAATTTGCCCGTTGAACTCCAAACTCATATAATATATATATTTATTGACCCCAGTATCTGCTTACATGTATACAATCCTCCCATATGTTACAGCTTATTTGTACAACAAGTGCTTTGTACAAATCTATTATATTGTGTAAATAATTTTTTGTTTATTTTAGTGAACAAATAAAAGTATATGTATATTTAGTAATATGATGTCTTGGTTACTAATTTTCCCAAGTAAGAATAAAACTTGAAAAAAATAGTAAGACTAATCAACATTGGAGATAAAAACTTGTTCATTAGTTAATCGCAACATATTATTTCAAGAAAACTGTGTATCAACCTGATGGAAATATTTCATATGAATACTATTAATCACTATTTCGTACTAGTATACTAGTATTGTACATACAAAATGGTTAACTACTATCAGACTTGAGTGTGTACAGAAACTGCGATGACGGTGCAAAATTTCATCAAAGTAACCCCTTCTTTTAAATCTTCGATCAACAGCCATCAAAGGCTGCAAATATATGCCTTTTTGAAGAGTGGAAACAAAGATATCACAACCTGTAAACTAAACCATACCGCGTAGAAGCTGAATTCAGATTTGCTCCCAAATGCTGCTTCTATAAAGCTTAACTGGTTCTCAGCTGCAAAATTCATCATCTGCTTACGCTAATGATAGTGCTGACGCAGAATATGTCACTTTCACTGTACAAAGACCTGCCCGATGGGAACTTCGTCTTCAAGCTGTGCTATTACCAGATGAGATGATAACATTTCCCTCTGCCAGAGGACTACAACCTTCTTGGATATGCTGTTTTTCCGACTGTTCTGCTTCGTTTGTGGGAAAGATTTCTGTCTGAAGGGATGGGCATATTTTGTGGACATGCAACCATGTTGACTTCCAGAAGCTGTCCCCTCCTACAGGATTACTTGGCCCCAGAATTCCACTTGTTTTCATGACAAGTAGAGTGTTCTTTAGGAGCTCGGAAATGAGTTCAGGGATCTTTTCACTCCGTTTCCCTTTAAATTTCACCTTCATGCATCTCTCTGTTAGACTCAAGACCCCTAACCACAGTTTGCAGAAGGATGTCGACTGGGAGAGATGATTCAAAGACTGTAAAAACATTTTGAACATGAGCTTCAGTGCCAAAACTATTGCTCCTTCAGTGCTCCTATAATCCTTCACAAAGCTCGACTGGGCAAGATTGAGTAATTCATCTAGTAATGTAAATATCACCTGATCAAAACATTGCAACCACAAATCTTCAGGGATATGGATCCCATCAACTCCAGTCAAGCACATCTGCAGCATCAAGATGGCATGATCCCTTACCTCTTCTCTCCTGTCTTTACAAAATTTACGCAGTCCCTGTATCAGCCTGAGCCACATTTCTGTTATATCCTGGGTCATTTTTACAGCAGCCTCCTGCCCAAGTGCTTCCTTCGCCTGGTGAGACCATCTAATAAGAGAGATAAGTGATCCAGCCATCAGGTCTAAAGATCTCACAGATTGATCAACATTCCCAACATGAGAATCAGCAAACTGCGCCGCCACATTCAAACAGAGAACATAATTAGCAGGCAAGAGGTGGGCCCCATCTGCCATGATGAACACTAGTGTATCAAAACCTGTTTCAGATGCTTCGGGATGCCGAGCAGTAAAAGAAAGCAGAGATATGATTGTCCGCCAGCCTATATGAGATCGTATCTGCATAGCATTTGCTTTGACAAGGTGCATAACCTCCCGGGTTATCTGTTCAAGAAATGCATCAGCAACCCGAGCATCAAGCTTTAAGATAAGTTGCAGAGACTTGAGAAGCTCATCTGTGAGATTTTCCTTGTACGGAAGTAACCTTTGGCATATGCGAAGCAGACCAAACACAGCCTTCTCTACCAAAGTAGATGGCATTGTTGTTAAATGGACAACACTTGCTATGTGGTCATAGACGACCTGCCAAAGAAGCATTATTCTGTCACGGTTATTTATTGTGATAGCAATAAGCAACTCTAGACAAAATACTGCAGTCTCTTCGTCTTCCAGAGAATTGTTTCTTTTGCGAGGCTTGCCTGCAGCCAACACAACGGCCCGAACAAGCTGTAACAGGGACTCAGCTTGCAAAAATTTACTCTCGGCAAAGATGCTATCAATGTGACAGCTCTGAATTGTCTGAAGAGTCTGCTGACGTGCGGCAAGCTGTTGTTCATTTGGCTGTGGTGCAGGTTCTTCATCAAGATATAATAGTTGGCTAAACACCCCCATTAAGCCAGATGATTTTCTTGATGGAGCCGATGAAGGAAAACGAGATGGTGATGGAAAAAGTGCAGTAGGTCTCCTAGGGTCTGCATCACCAGTAGACTCCAAGTCATCAGCAGCATCACTAAATAGACGTGTGGGGAGAAGGCCCAATTTGTGCAAACACAAAATGCAGTCTAGGATGTTCTTCCAACCAAAGCGAATGTGATCTCCATATTCGTTCGCTAATGTAAAGACTGCTAATGTGGCCAATCTAGCTTTACCATCTTCCGCAAATGCAACAGTAAATTCATCAACATAAGATGGAAGCAAAAGGGTAGTGAACTTGCAAAGAGATACTACTAAATCATTTAACACATCATCGAAGCTATAGGCAGCTGCAATTCTGGCAATGGCAAGGAATCCACTGATACATGTTTCCCAAACATCCTCTTGCTCCACATTATCAAAAACCACAGATATGGAAGCAATTGCAGGACCAGACAACATAGCAAACATATCATAATCAAGATATGGACCAGGATCACAGATAATATATGGGGAAGTTTGCCTTGATTTATGAACTAGACCAATCCAATGGCTTGGTGCCATCATTGGAATACCAGCACCTCGATCTGGGGTAATTCGGATCTCATCCTCACAAATGGAGCGGTAAAGCTCGGACAAAAATTCCCGAGGGAGGTCATTTCCTCCGTTTATCCTCCGGTTGTTCCGGATGAAATCTTCCTCCGTCATCTTCTTTTTTACCTGGGCATTGTGTTGATCTGTGTTGAGCATAATAATTGAATATGACAACAATAGTGCAGCATCTTTGTCAGCCAGAATATTTTGCGACTGCTCGTAATATCGCTCAGCAAATGCCTCAAGCACCCTCTGTATTTTCTGAGACTCTCCAGGCAATCTGAAGGTTTCTAAAAAGATTCGCAAGGCTATGTCTAAGTTCATGTCCCGAAAATCAAATGTTCCTGCAAATTCGTGAAGCACTTCAATATAGAAGTCTTCATGACTTCCTAGGAAATCCCCGATAAGATTCTTATCTAAGCCAGTCGTATACCTGAAAAAGCATGCTACACTTTTTGGGTCACGTTTCTCAGGTAACAAATGCACTCCTTGGAGAAAATCCATACCCTTTTTTGGATCTCGGTTAAAGTGATCAACTCCAATCAACAATTTCCTCTTTATGACCTTCATCTTACGAAGATATGGAACCCAATGATTAGGATCACTGTAGTCCTTGCATATCTCTGTCCAAAACGATCTATATTCACCCGGATCTATTGAAGCTTGATCAGAAACAAATGAATCCTGGCTAATTCTCTCGGCCATTCCCTGCATCATGGCAATTAGACCATCTAAGGCGAGCGTATTTAAAGCTGATAGTGGGATGTTGACCGGAAAGGAACTCTTGGATAACAGGTTTGCAAGGTCTTCAAATACATTGCTGCAAGATATGTCACAATCAAAATTTGCATACATCTCAGGCATGAACATGGGCTGTCTGCAGAAGTCAACAAGAGTTTCTATGGCAACCTCTTGTTGTTGATAATAAGTTCCATGCTTGCTTTGGGCAATCCTCAGTAACACACCAGAGAAGAAAGTTCCAAGCTGTAGCTTTAACTTAATACGCATATGATGATACAAATTTAGAACAATGCTACAAACTGTTGAAAGAATTAAAGGACTCATAGACAAGCCAAAACGCATCAGATTGTGGAACAAGTCTTTCTGTATCAGAGCCAATAACTCAGGATGATTCCCAGATGAAGCACCACTTACTTCTATGGCTGAATTAATTAACCCCAGTGCAAACAAGGGAACATCTTCATCATATGCTATAGGGTTGGATCTGGAACCAATTTCAATGGACTCCATCACATTCAGAAGAGAACACAGGAAATGAAATATCTCCACCATGCAGGGGACCCCATATGGATCCATCATAGGGTTTTCTCTATTACTAGCAATCTCCTCTTTTTGAGTTTTTTCATCTGTTGTTCCATCCCTCTTGTCTGATGCATTGGAAGGAACTGCAGCTGGTGCTGACTTACCAGTGGATTCTGCACTAACACAACCATTGACATGTTGTTTTTCGCCTGCCTGCACAAAAGTAAGTGACGATAAACAGGAGATACTGGCCTCCACTTTTAGTGAGTTAAGGGGTCAAAGCTATGCAATATAAAAATGTGTCTAGTGTTTCTTCCATTTTGTGCATACTAAACTATGCTTCAATTAAAGGCTAAAATAAATAGATATAAATAGCAAAGAAATAACTCTTCGGGATCTCTTTAGTCCTGTATCAAAACAACAAAATAGGAGAAAAAAGAAATTATTGCAAATCACTAAATGCATGTATCCTTGAGGGGGGGAATTTCTCTGTTCAGGTCTAGAAATGAAAATAATATCTCTCACTTTGGTTGGACAACTAGGTGGGTAATGACTCCTTGCAGGAGTTAATTTACTTTGGTAGTTAACAACTAATCTTCTTTGGTTGATAGCAGTCGTAATGGTATTTGGAGCATAAAGATTTCTAGAATTTCAATGACTGGGAGAATTTTTTTTTTTAATTTAAGCCATCACAATCACAGCTTAAAGCTATAAGGCGTGAGGGGTTTGGCTTGACCCCTACCATGTCTACAATTTCCAACATAAGTTACACAAAAACAGAGGGTGGTGATTAGACTTGCTTAATATTTCAATTTCCTGAACGTTTATCAGCAACTATCCAGAACATCTGAGTTTTTACAGTGTGTTTTTTGTCATCATTTATCAAAGAAGGAACATAAATTATCAAGAATACCAAGAAAGGTGAAAGAGTATAATTAAGTGTGAAACCCGTAGATTGGTAGACATTAGATAAGGGGAATGATGCCTAATTAATTCCGGGTTCCAATTTTGAGATGTCATAGAATGATCATTCTGAAATAATTCGGATATTTATTCAGTAATAACTAGTTTAGGACATTTTTTTAGATAAATAAGTAAATCGAATATGACTATAGGGTGCATTAGTTGTACATTCCTATCATCTATAAATCCAATCCCCATCAAGCTTACAATCCTTGGCAGGCTAACTACTTCATGACAACAATAATGGACTCTGAACTAACCATTAAAGGAGTAAAAATACACATGGTCAGTCAAAAACTGAAATTCTAAAATTACAAGAGACAAGTACTGTAATTCAAGGACTTCTTGAACAGTTATCTGGTCAAACTGGGTTACCAGCACTTCTCCATGTTCTAGAGACATTATTATATGAACAAGGTTTATCCCTTAAAGAAACCATAATTTTGCAAGTTCAATAAAGCAATTACATCAGAAAGTTCAGATTTAGAAAAGATTATGGCAGAAATGTTGAGTACTTTGGCCTATCACCAAATTCATCTATGAGCTGAGGATAAGCCACATGCAAACTCCAACAAATTATGAATGAGAGCAAAAGTTAACAAGGTTTGAATAAGGGTCACCATAGGCTCAACCCAAAAGGCCAATTTCAATTCTAATATTTATTTTTTAATTTCAACTGAACATTTAACAAGTCATTTCTGGCCAAGAATCACTAGCACATGCAGCTATGGTCTCATTCAAAAGAAACATAAAAAAAATCATAAAAGCAAATGTAACAATATAAATCGAGAGTCCCAATTACCTCTGAGTCAGCACACAATCTGCTTTGCTGATCAAATTCATGCGCTTTGCTGATAATGTTAGGCAGGTGAGCGAAAATGTGTCTCACCAATTCATGCATTGTGTGTCTTGCTATTCTCTGCAGCAGTTCACTTTTGGCACTAGCTTGATGAACAAGCCGAAAGCAAGTGTTTACAATGTTGCACACGTGATGATTACTTAAATTTTCTGATGCCTTACTTTTCATGCAAGCCAAAAGAACCTGAAGTATCTTCATCAGTACCACTTCCTCAGAGGCAGGATCAGTCACTTCAAAGCGGCAACTTGTCACGGTCTCAACTATCTGATATAAAGCTTTCTCCACATTCATGATAGATGAATCAATTATTTCAAGGGTTAAGAATTTGTAAACAGAAGACAGTGCAACACCGGTTATTGGTGCACCAGTTTCATCAGATTGAATCACATCCAAGAAAGGCTGAAGATATAGGAGTGGATCAACTCTGTTCCAGTGATGTTTCCATGAGAAGACACTTTTCCGTAATTCCTTGAAAGAATGTATGAGAGGATGCTCTAGCTGATCATCAGCAGCAGCATAACGGAACCCCCACCTTACATTTCTCCTCATAACGGCCAAAACAGCACCAATTTCTGAATTTACCATACATGCTAAGGCACCTTTGGAAGGCTTTACAGTGCAAGCATTGGGTTCTGAAAATGGAGTATTGACTTCACTCTGCTGATTGAGGCACCCCATCTTGATTAAACTTTTAATTTAGTTCACTTGAATTGTAAAAGAATCAAAAGGCTACAGAACGAATCAAGCAGCATCTTGCTAAATCATTTCCTGAGCATCAACAAATTGGTTTAATATAAGACAGTCATCCTTATAAGTAGATAAAGGCAAGTGAAACAGTTAGTGAGATACCAAAAATCAACTAGCTACATTTCATTCACAGTGGCAAATGACTGAGATATCGTTAAAAGATTAAAAGGCTAAGAGTTATTAGAAGAAGAGTGTAATTATGAACTGCCTGTTTAAGGGCAAAATGCACAACCAAGTATAGCTAGTAGATGAAGCGCCTAATTCCTTCAAAAGAAAGAGATCAGCAAACTGAGTGAGATGACTAGAACCATTTGCTTTTGAAGGAATATCTCTGTAAATTATCTTTTGCTTTTGCCAATAAAAAAGAAAGAGATAGGGGCAGTAGTTAACATTTTTTGTTTTAAAAGGCTACTAAATGGTTTTTCAGTAATTTGGTAACGTTGGTAAGTGAATAAACTTACAATTTCCTGAATTATTGATAGTTCTTCTCCACCTTGAATATTCTATTAGAATTCAACTCTACTCCAAGTACGCTTCTAGGCATCCAAATGTCGAAGTCTCTGCCGCTTTCAAATGTTAAAATCACTCTTCTCTCTCTCTCTTAAATGCTCATCTTTCTTCCTGATTAAAAAAAATACTTCTTTAACGCAACAACGGAAAAAAAAGATAAGTAAAAAGGAGTACAACCACGACTACTATATTGTATTCATTTACTAGATCATTCTGTCAAGATGTCAAAAAAGCTTTGTCCTCCCATAGATCTTTGCATTCTTTGAAATATTAAGATAAAGCTTTGCCTTTCAGCATTTTGCAATCAATACAGAACTTCACCTAAATAGATCAATGAGAACCCCTAATACATCTTAAATGAGCACCATTTGAACAAAATGAATATAGAATTTGTATAACTGACTGGCACCCACGGGTGTGAGCTAGTGGCCAATTAAGTGTGCTGAACACCGTGAGGTACTACGTCCAAATCCCTGCCTAGACAAAACACTAAGTGATTTCATCCATTTGTTCTAGACTTCATGGATAGACTCACCACGTACCTGATGTTGATGGGAGGTTTCCCGTGAAAAAGAAAAGATTGTATAACTGAATGCAACTAGATTGTGATTGAGATATAATTAATTTGTACAATTTAGTTACCATCACAAGAACCCCAATCTCCTGAAACAAATAATCTCATCCCAAAAGCACAAATAACACAAAAAAACAAAAAAAAAGACTCAAAATTCAGAACAACCACATTTCGAATCAGCCTTTAAACCTACCTACACCACCATGAAACCAACTCAGTGGTTTAGGTTACGGCATATAAAAGATCACAAAAAAATGATCTTTACACAACCAATAAAATTCAAATCGCCTTTGAGATTTTCAAAAGCATATTATTATAAAAATTGTCTCACGATGTCTCATCACTTGTTATTGCGCGAGAAAATTCAGAAACAAAACAAAAATTATAGCAATAAATTCAAAATGCCGGATCTAAATCAACAATCAGAGACATATAACAGAAATCAAAAATATATATACATAGCTGAAGATCAGTATGGAGTATGGATTTCAAGATCATATACATATTCATAGGATCCAGAAGAAAGTGAAATTTACCTTATACACAATATCGAAAGCTGCTCGTAATAGGGTCATTGCAGTTGATAATTTTTTTTTTGTTTTTTTTGCAGTTGATTTTGGAGGGGTCTTCCTTGTCAATCTTTAAACAACGGGTTAGAAATCAATATTTTTTTGTTTTCATTATTATTCTCTCTTTTTGTATTTACATTTTCTATGTTTAAATAATTATAATTAAATTATTCATTTATTGTTATCGGGTTATTAGGTTAATGGATCTGTAAGTTATCGGTTAATGGATTCGTAAGTTATGGGTTCAAATTTCAATTTTATGATTGTTAAAGTGATAAACTAATAAGATTATAAAAATTATTGTTTTACTTTAATAGTATGAGGGGAAATTACGTGGATATGCAAATATATACTTGTTAATTAGTTAACATAGCTATAGTTTGAATTAATAAGGGTCACAAGTTAATTTTAGTTGTAATTACGTCGCTTATACATATATACATACAATTATATGACAGATTTACGAATACAATTAGCATCTCTCCATTCTCGGTCCTCTATCTCTCGCCTTCTCTCCTCCCTCTCTAATTTCGCTCGCGAAATATACAAATACATATGTATGACAATAAGTCAATAACATATGTACAATTATCTTACGGATATACGTATACAATTCGCTCTTTCCACTGTCTGCCCTCTCTAGCTTGCCTCTCTCCTCCCTCTCCCAATCTCCCTGCCAGATTTATAAATACCTATGTATATCAGTTTTATATATATAATTATTTGATAGATATACATATACAATTCGACAGATATATGTATACAATTCGCCTCTCTCGACTCTTTGTCTTCTCTCGTCCGTCTTTCGCCACCCTCTCCAAATCTTGCTCGCCTCTCTTCTCTCTCCCAATCTTGCTTACTACTCTCCTTCCTCTGACATGTAAGTACGAATCGTAATTAGCAAACTATAATTATGAAGCATAATTAAGTTGTTTTTGAGTGGCTATATGCGAAAATAACATTTTACCAACCCTATCATCTAATTTTTCATATCACTTTTGATTGTAGGCAACACAAACTAGCCGCTCTATTGTGAATTTTCTCTCTTCTCGACAAACTAGTATTATCTTCTCTCTGTTAGATTTGATTGTGACAAAAGACATATAATAATGTCTTTTCTGTAATTTATTGTATCTTTTTTTGTGTGAAGAAATTCGAACAATTATATCTTAAACAAAAGTGATAAATGTAAAAATTTGTGTTATACTTATTGATTACACCGAATGTTAAACCTTTGTGAATCAAAAACCGATATCTTCCATTTGGAGGGTGGCTAGAGTGCCCTCGTTGACATCTTCTTTTAGTTGATGATGAAGCAATCAGCAACACCACATGGGCATCCCATAACAAAAGGGGAACTTCGAAATGAATCTAAACAAACAAAAACAGCACAACAAACACAATTCATATTTGCAAAAAAATATGGATAGTCTATTTTATTGCCACTCAGTATATAGTTGTGTAGATTGTGATCAATGTTGAAAAGTAACTATGAGCTAAAACTTTTAAACACCAAGTAAAAAATAAAGCAAATAAGTGAATCTTTTATAAAAGGAATTTTCAAGAAAGACAAGTAGATAGTTTTGAACATTCGATCTCTTTGTCTAATTTGTGAAATTTTAAGTTTAATAGTTTTGACTTATGACATTAACCAGAGTCAAAAGTTCAACGTCACTCATTAGTAAGATCATTCGTCTAATTTTCATATGGGAAAAAGTCACTAAATATGTATCGAACTGATCGACAAGTGGACTTATTCTAGTGACCAAGTCAGGCCACAGCCTCTGATTTTTGTACTATAAATTAACTCTTTTTCTCTAAATAAAAGGAAAGCTGGGTCAAACCATATATTAAATAACAGTATATGCATTTTGTTTCTTATATTTTAGTAGTGAGTATATACAAAGCCAAAGCAATAAAACAAAATGCATCTTAACAAACAGGAAAAGCACCTTTCAACTCTAATAATTTGCCATTTGACAGGATATTCCTTGTCCCATTCATATAAAAATATGAAATTGACATCCCAACTTACTTGTGTATAAAAACTACTAACTACACACACGATGCCTAATATCTAATCTCATTTGCTGAGAGCGCAATTATAACAAATTAAGCTCATGGCTAGGAAGAGAAAAGCTGAAGGACTCATGAAGAAATTTGTTGGAGTTAGACAGAGGCCATCAGGCAGATGGGTTGCTGAAATAAAAGACACCATACAGAAAATAAGAGTATGGCTTGGGACTTTTGACACTGCTGAAGAAGCAGCAAGGGCTTATGATCAAGCGGCTTGTTTGCTTCGTGGACCAAATACTCGCACGAATTTCTGGACTTCTTCTTCTCCATTTTCCAATTCAGCTCTGCCTCCGAAAATCATTGAACTTCTTCTCAGCAGAATCAGAGAACGAAACAATTCCGTAGCTGCTGCTGCTGCTGATGATGATTCATCCAGTTCTACTACCTCTCTGGCTGAAATTGATTATCATCAGCAGAAGCAACAAGAAAAAATCGGAAACAGAGTAGATGATTTTTCAGATTTGTTGTATACTGATTATCTCTATTACCCTGAGGATAATGTAACTGAAAACAACGTGATTGCTAATGTGAGTGCAATTACAAGAGAATTAACAAGCATAGTTCAAAATCAGGAATTTAATTTTCAGCCTGTGAATAACTATGAGATTATAGAGATAGGAGAGGCAATTAATACTGATGTTGAAGATATAGAGTCAGATATTGACTTCCAATTTTTTTTTTCGCCATTTGATTTAGCTGAAGAGCTATCAATGGATTTTGGGGAAGAAACATCAATTGTAAGTGAGGCAATGAGGAGGATGAATTACGAGAGGAAGTTTTCAGCTTCTCTCTATGCTTTCAATGGGATCACAGAATGTTTAAAGTTGAAGATGAAATCTGGAGGCATAACGCGATCTGATCAATTATCCAGGCTTCAAAATGCATGCAAAAGGAACCTAGACAAGGAGAGGGAAAACGAAGAACGCAACTCTGGCAATGACTGAGAAGAAGGATGAAGAAAATTTGTCGACAGTGAATTCTGCTCTATTGATCTCCCAGCAATATGCTTCGTTAGTTGAAATTGTTGACAGAATCATTTGTACAAGTTAAAATTTGTGTCAATTTGTATGGAAAAAAGGAAATGCTGGGACTTGTTTTTATTCAGACAAACATTTCAAATTTGACACAAGAAAATCTTCGTTGGACTCCAAATGATCGTCGATAGGGGAGAAGAGGGAATGGGTCACAGACAGACATCGCGATCATCTTGCAGTTCAATCTGTAAGTAGATACTGTAGGTAACTGAAATTCCATAAAGGTTAAAAAAGAGAGTGAGCTAGATCTCCTAGCGAATCAAAAAAAAAAAAAAGTTGCTAGGCACCTCTGACCAAGCAGGGTGAAATTTGTTAACAAGACAAAATGCAGTAACTGAGCTGGTATACCAATTATATACAAGCATGAGCTTTCCAACTTAGCTCCTTATTTCGGAGACTTTAAAGTACTCGAAGCTGAGCAAGAAAAGCAGCACAGAGATCCAGGAAGAGGAACTGTGGACCCTGAAGCCTCTGAAGGTCAAGCAAGTACTTCTCCTCCCTGGTTTTGTAAAGCTGCGCAAAAGGAACACAAACATCAAATAAAATTTCAGAACCATACAAGCTGTGCAAGACTCAGAAAACCAGCAGATCCAAACAATAGTGTCATTGGTCTGTCCTATCCGGGCCAATTTGTGTGCACCTCAGCTAATTCCAACAGCTACTTACTACCTCTTACCAACACAAATATCAGGTAACTTTGTCTACCAAGTTTTTGGGCAGAAGTGATCAAATCACCAAAGAAGTAACACTTTGTCCTCTTCAGATAATACAAGGACCAATTCACATGCATTCAAATGTTGAAACCAACCTAAAAAGTCACTTTTCTGAGTCACCAATGAGGCAGTGACAACCCCCCCCTCAAATTCTAATAATAGAGGTAAATCTAACAAAAAAACCAACCACTTGGATTTACAGTATCATAAAATTCGACATGGTGTGAGATTAAGTCATAAGTAATTTTCCAAAGATTTGCATCTAAAACACATCGGCAAGCATAAAGAACAACCGAGCTACTCTCTTAGAAAGAATACAGGGATACAAGTAAGACTTCCACCAATTATGTACAATATACTTCATTACTGCTAGTGCAAACTACTTTCTCACCCAATTCTTTGTTCATGTCATTAAGATTGACCATGTTACTAAAGCTTTTCTTATTTTCATGATATACAAGTGCCCTCTAAATTCTATCTTAAGGCCAAAGCAACATTCATGTACTCCTGTATGAAGAAGTTAGACAGAAACTAGATGTATGATCCATGAAATTTTTCATTACCTGAACTTCAAACTTGACCACATTTGTTAACTTTGTGGCCCCATCATTCTCAATGATGGATGAATCATCTCCAAAGAACTGATTCCCGTGCATGGAATTAACACCCATGCCTTCATGATGACCAGGTAAGCTAGGAACCCATCGACATTTCATGTTATACTGGCCAATCTTTTTCCAACACACATTCAGTTCTTGCAGAGCTTTCAGAACTTCAGTCATTATTTCACGTGGATGCGCTCGAGACTGTAGCAAAAAAAAGGCGTTTATTATGTGAAAAAAAAAGGCGTTTATTATGTATAGCATACTGTTGAAAAGAATTTAGAAGCAAATTATCTAGAAAAATTCTCAAGAGAACCCATCAAATTAACAAAGGTTGTACATGCATGAGCCTATACTTATTATAGATGGAATTGACAAGATGTTTTCAAAGTTAATCAGATTGAATATAAAATAGGATCACGGAAGTTTTCAAAGCTTATTAGTACTTCAATTTCCATAATAAATAAGAACAAAGGTCTCATACTTGGCCCTTCCCTCCACTCACATGTTAACATGAATATCCATTTGCATATTTCTTTGATCAATAAGTATGAATGTCCAGCCCCCAGGGCTTCGGTCTAGGGGGGTAAGAGAAGGTAGAGGAGCAGGGTCATATGACTCCAATGATTAGCTTATTTAAACAAAAAATATAAGAGAGAGCAAAGTTAGTTATTTGCATGAGGCAGCAAACCAACCTGGAGGCCAAGAGCCCATTTTCTTTCAATGGGGAACTGTCTTGCACCAGCTTGCTGATAATCCATTATTCCTGGGAAACGTTGACCAACAGGGGAAGCAGCGGTTTCATTAGAATTGATCCGGTTGTAACCATATTCCTGTAAGGGCATTTTTATACATCCAATTAAACACATTTAACAGCAAAAAAATCAACCACAACTACATACGCAAGCTTAATGTTGATGAACTCAGTGACTGTCATAAAGATGCAACATATTTATGGACAAGAAACTCATTAAATATTGGCAAACTAATTGGCTCCTTCTCACGAAAGCAGATGGAAAGAAACTGCAGCTATATTCAATAAAAACAAGCAAAGACGCACCATGGACTCCTGAAATTCAGCTCCAAGATAGCCAGTGGAAACACGATGGCGATTGTCCAGGAGCAGATAGTACGCAACAGTGCCCTGAAATACAACTAAAATTGAGGGAAAAGGGCAATCCAGGAAAAAATAGATAGCTGATAACGAAAATTTACCTCATTTTGAACTCTATTGCGAAGAGACTCAGTAAGGTTGTTCCTGTCAAATCCCATCTTAACCACCTCTTGAAGAATCTCTTCATCGATCTGCAATCAGATATTTTTCAAGGATATTTTGACTAGATGAGAATTCTTCTGGTTTAAGAAACCATGTTAAGAGCTGTAAGGTCATACAAAAAGCTTAACATATGAAGTCACCACAAAGAAAGTCCCAACAACCATACAGGTCAAATTGTAGTAAATGTGATAAAAGAAGCATTTAGAAAAATAAATAAATAAATCAAAGAAGATGCGGTGATGCACCAAGACATCCCAAGCATATCAATGAATATAGAAATTTCTTAAATACAATTCTTTTGGCCAACTATTGTATCCATGCCAGCTTACACGCACCTCACTGGGCTCCTACTACCTTCCCCCCCAGCACATACCTGATTACTCTGAGCACCAGGATGATGTTGTAGAAGCCCTAATAGCACAATCGTCAAGGTCTCGAGCTAAGGAGTTGCAAGTCAAGGGTTTCAATGGGAAATCAAGAAGATGTTTAGCATGGAAGAAAAGCCCAAGAATGAGTCCAAGAATGGTGAGAAGAATGGACTAAGTGCTACGCATATTTTATGGTTCAAGTCCAAGCCCAAAAGGAAGATGATTGAGGCCCACATGCGGCTGAAATTTCTGCTCAAAAGAATGAGCTTAAAAAACTCACCCAGAAGGGAGAAAAGAGTCGCATACAAGTGGCTTGGGAAGGGCCCACGTGTTCTGGTCAAAATTGAAAACTTTTCCTTATTTCTTTGGGGAAGAATTATAGAATTCTTATATGCTTTCCTAGCTAAAAGTTTCCTGGTTAGATTTTAGTTATTATTTCCATAAAAGTAGATTCTAATCCAATTCTATTTGGGATAGTTTTCCGCAATATATAGGGGTAGATTTTATTATTTTTGTATAGACAACATTATTGTTAATTGAGAATTTCTCTACTTTACATCTGTGTGTATGGCTATTGGGGATTACAACCTTTAAGAACAAATCTTTAAGAGGTAATTAACTTGATATCTTTGGCTCTTATTCGTAAATTAAAGAAGGTAATTATTGTCTCTAATTTCTTCGAATTAGAAGTCTAGATCACTATTGATCTAAGTTCTTGAATTGACTCTATCAGTATCATAAATTAGCTTTAATCTGCTAATTTTTGAACACTAAGATCAATTAGGATTCTTAGGACTACTTTTGAACTAGGGGATTTTATTCTCTAATTTCTTGTCATTAATCTTTGTATTTTTGCTTTCGCATTGTTTTCTAGTTTATTCAAGTAACCCGATTCTTATCACTAGGGCTTAAACATAGGAACGAAATAACAAGTGTTTTTTGTCTCTATGGGATTAGGAGACCCTGATCTACAAGGTTTGCACCCACTTTATTGACCCTAGTCCACATCCTTGGACCTTGGAAGCATTTCCCAAATATAATAAGCTGAACTATCTGCTTATATTTATCTGGTGGTGGTGTTCGCAGAATGGATCTGGCGTAAAACTGTAAAACTAACAAAACTAGAGTGTGACTTCATCACAAACTAAGGGTGAAGAAGGTCAGAACTACTAAAACTTTTATTTTCTATTCAAAGGACCCAAAATAGATCTTGATTTATTAGATAAACATGTGATATTTACGGAAGTGGGTTAGAGAGCTAATAAGGTTGGATGAGTGAACAAGGATATCGTGATCAACACATTGAAGGAGAATATCTAGCGCAACAAGATATGGTTGTGACAGCAAGACAAATCACAAATCTGACCCTTCTTTAAGATGCACAATTGTGTGTTTGCTATAAGGGGAAACTACTGATCAACTTTTTTAATGTCTTTATTCTAATTTGTTTTTACGATGTCTTTTTACCAAAAAGGAAGATTTATGAGGCTCTGATGACAGGAACTTCCACAGCAATCATAAACTTTCCCCATTGTTCAGGTACTTGCAACATTTCCTAAATTATACAAACTGCTCAAGATATATGAGCAATTCTGATCATTCTTTTTCACTCTTTTACCTGGGCACAGGGGAGGGCGACAGAAAGATTTTGATAGGTTAAATAAATAGAATCTACCATTTAAGGCAATCAAAGATGCAAAAGAAGAAAGTGAATTGCCTAGAGTGATTCCATCGCATTACAATCAAGAAATAAGCTGTGTTTGATCAACAGAATACTGCTTTAGTGCCGTTTATATGGGATAAAATAAGTAAAAGCTGGGGAAAATTTCTATCCTGCCATGTATAACTTGTTGCATGTGAAACATTAAGGCGAAAAAAGACTAATCATTAATAGTCAAATGTACATTCAATCTGACCTTCTTTGCTTGTTGGGTTGTATCTGGTGGAGGTACAGCCAAATAGCGTGGCAAATGAGCTTGGAACCAAGGGTGCAGGCGAATCTCAGGAATAGTCATTCGCTTCATCGGGTCGACTATAAGCATCCTTGGAATCAAATCCCTCGCACCAGCTGATAAATGGCTGGGCAGAGTATATATTCCACCCTAAAGACAAATTGATATAAAGTTAAGCAATTGTCTGCGATCAACCCCAATGGATTCAATAAATGTATCAACTAATCTCTCCCTTTTTTGGGGAACAGACAGGGAGCATAAATTCATTCCAATGGAGAATCGTTTTCATTTTTCCTTTACCATTTGACATTTCACATCATGTCCACTTATCCAAAACAACAAAATTGGGTCCCAGCAGATCTAAACAATCTTAGTTTTTTCCTGGACATGATACATTTGGAAGGGCAGAACTGGAAAACAAAGAGTTGACCAGCATAGTAAAATGGGATAAATCAGTAACATACTCAAGTCTCATCAACGAAAAGTGGAGCTACCCACACAACATCCAACTTATTATGTATGCAATAATGAAAGTTGGGATATGGGGCCAAAAGTTGTAGTCATTTACCCACCAAATAAAATTGAACGCCAACATGAAATGGCGTCGGACTACAATCAGGTCGCAGATTTGGGAACACACAATTTCAAGCCAAGGGGCAGCTAAATCAATATAGGATAAAATTGATAGAAGGATCAACATTAACATGCTGGATTTCAAGTAAACTAAAATATACCTTTATTTTCTTAAAAAGATTGGGTATGTTTTCATCGTCAAACGGAAGGGTGCCACAGAGAAGAGCATAAAGAATAACACCACAGCTCCATACATCTACCTCAGGGCCAGCATACAATTTACCTGATATAACCTACACAGAGAGAGAAAGAATTTAATGGTTATCAAAAAAAAATCAATGAGCATAAAAAGCACTTTTTAAAGGGAAAAAAGGCTCAATACTTAGTTTACAGCCCAAGGTTGTATCCAAATCCATTTTATATGCCGCTTTAACCATGGGAATAACTTTACACACCAAACATTTCCAGAAAGTATGCCTAAGGGGTGGCAAATCGGTTGTTTGGGCTAAGATGGGTTGAATCCATAAATGGATCATTTGCTCAACCATGCCCATAGCCTACTTGGCTAAAATGAGCTGGGTCAAGATGAGCTAAACGATGGGTCATAGCCAGAGCGGATCTATGATTTCTAGAACATGGGTGCACAACTTTTTAAAAAAAAAGAGAGAGAAAAGAGAGTAGTAAGTAGGAATTGATCCCTAGACCTTGGGGTACAAAACTCAACATTGAACCAAATACACCATTCAAGTTTTTTGGAGTATGAGAGGCAACAGAGAATATTAGATCAATTCAAGAATATGTACAAAAAATATCTAATTTGCAGAGAGACCATGCGTTCATGCAACATAATTTGGGCCTACATTCGCCCCTCGCCACAGCCCAACCCGCCCAACTTGATACAAGTTTTGTTCTTTCCTTTTAGAGATATCAATAAACATTCTCAACCGAATATCCACAAACAGATCTCCATAACTATTACTTGTAGTAAAAAGTTAGTCCTAAATGGTTACAATTTAGAAATATTTGGAATTTTTCCTTGGTGATGTTTGTAGTTTGAATTGAGCATTTAAATTAATGATTTTTTTGTGTCTGACATCAATTCTATTGATGATATACATTTAAAATATATGTAGACTTTTAATTTGGGACAAAACTATAATTGGTCAAAATCCTATTTAATGCATATAACTTTTATTTTTTGAGAATGATTAATGCATATAACTTCTATGTATCTTGCATTTAATATTAATGTGCAAAAATCATATTTATTTATTTTGGTTTCCCATTTGGTGCCAGGTACCTACATTGGAGCCCAACTAAACTCCGATTTGTGCCCGAAAGTCCCACATTGGGGATACAGTGCTCTCTAACAGCACTAACAAAGACGACTCCATACCCTAGAGGTCTCGGTCACAACCCTTGTTGGTGTAAAAATCATAATTAAAATAGTTTAAGTTAGTAAAGATTTAATGTTGATTTTAAATTATTAAATATCAGAAAATATTAGAAAATAATTGAATGATAAACTTGTCCAACAAAAATATGTTTTTTAAAGAGTAAAAGAAAGACATTATTTCTCTTTCTTTTACCAAAATCACCCTATAGGGTAAGACCCTACCGAAATATAGAATTGCCTAAGAGCCCGTTTGGATTGGCTTAAAAAAGTAGTTTTTAAGTAAAAAATAAAAAGTTGAACTGAAATGATTTTTAAGTCAAAAAATAAAAAGTAAGGGGAGACCTACTTTTGGTTTTTGACTTATTTAAAGTCATTTTTAACTTATTTAAGTCATTTTTAACCTTGTCAAACACTTCTTATTTATTTTAAGTCATTTTTGACTTATTTTAAGTTATTTTTTATATTTGCCAAAACACTTTTTGAAATCTAAAACTGACTTAAAAGTAGGTTTGACCAACTTTTAAGCCAATCCAAACACCTTCTAAATAGGGAACTCCTTCAACTAATTTTCTTAACAAAAAGTGGAAAAAGATGCTCATTCATATCCCAGCAAATAAATATATAAATTATAAGTCCGGCATTTAAAATATTGATGGTGATTATCATTTTATTCAATATGAAACATATATCTATTCCTGACATTTTCAATCTTCATAGTTGTATAGACTTTGAATTAATAAATTTATTCTAATATGACTTGACCAAAAACAAACATCTAATAATACATGGAAATATACCCAAAAAAAAAGATGATGAAAGTAAATAGGACTTCCTATTAAGTCATTGAAAAGGTCAAAAAACTTAAATAAATTTAAAAAAAGTAATATCATCATTAATTATATGTTGCATAAAATCTCCCATAGTGACATTCTTCTTTTATTAATTGACTTAAAAGGTCAAAAAAAATAAAAGTCATAAAGATAATCCAAATGATGACAACTTGACATTTATCTTGGATAATCATGAGTTGAACTCTAATTATTGACATTGAAGTTTGAAAAATTATACCCTTCGGGATGGCCCAATGGTTTGGGCTTGGGACTT
Source organism: Solanum pennellii (assembly GCF_001406875.1). Taxonomy (NCBI): domain Eukaryota; kingdom Viridiplantae; phylum Streptophyta; class Magnoliopsida; order Solanales; family Solanaceae; genus Solanum; species Solanum pennellii. The sequence goes on from NC_028638.1 coordinate 40,401,626, forward strand.
CCATTTTGGGGGTCTCAAGTTCAAAACCCCTTGCCGACAAAAGCAATAGGTTTGCCTTCTGGGTGGAGCTCGTCGCACCGGGAAAGCCTAGTGTGAATCACCGGTCATGTGTGGTTTGCGAGCTATTGCATAAAAGCGGGGTCTTACCATGTGCACACCCAAAGGATAGCAACTATCGGTTTCCTTTGTCTTCAAAAAAAATGAAAATGATGGGTTGAGTTTGGGCTTAGCTTCTGTCATGGGTTAAAATGAGTAGAACCCAAACGTAACTCATTTGTATGTAGCCCATGCCCAAACCATTCAAAACATGTGCGGACCAAATGGGTTTTGGCCTAATTTGACACTCCTATGTCTAATACACACCATTTTTATGTTTCATCACTTTCCTTTGATAAGTGTATTTCACACACCAATCACAACCCAAAACATTTCACAATATAGAGAAAAAAAATACTTCAGAAATTGTAAAAAGATCAAAAATTATAATTAAATATTATTCTTCCACATTCTTCTTCTTCTTCTTCCTCACTTTGAAATAGACAAATCTATTTAAACGAAACTAATCTGGGAACCATTTGGATTGTTTCTTCTCCTCCTCTTGGCCATTAAATTATATTGTTATTACCAATTTCAAGAAAATTTTCCCACTCCAATGAATCCCATTGTCAAGGGGTGTGTAAAGGGGATTTGAGTACACAGCATTTTTGGGTGGGTGGGGGAGGGGGGTTAAACTATGTATTAAGCATGCAAAAAAATACTGACAAGTCAAAATGCAGCATACATTCTAAGTATTGTGATGAATCACAACTCTTTTTTCAATCAGTTAGGCAGAACCACAAAAAGTAATTGCTGTTAACTCGAATCAGAAGCTTCAGTACCTCTGGGGCAGCATAGTTTGGGCTTCCGCAACTTGTCTTCAGAAAATGCCCATCGCGCATGATATTGCTCAAACCAAAATCTGCGATCTTCACATTCCATTTGGAGTCCAGAAGGAGGTTTTCAGGCTTAAGGTCTCTATGAACCACCATGTTTCTATGGCAGTACTCCACACCAGAAATTATCTGTTTTTTAGAAGAATTAGAATACCATAACTACTTTAAAATAGTTAAACAGCATGAAAAAACTCATTCAAGGAAGTGGCATATCCACCTGCTGAAAAAAGTTACGAGCTTCATCCTCCTGCAATCTGCCCTTCTCAACAATGTAATCAAATAACTCGCCAGATTTCACATACTCCATCACAACATATATATCTGATGGTGTCTCTATGACCTCATAAAGCCGTATAATATGAGGATGCATGAACAATCTCAATATTTTGATTTCTCTACGGACTGCAGAATGTCAGCAATATAAAACTCTTAACACAGTCCAGACATCCATAAACAGGAAAAAAAATATACAATTGTAGCCTAGAACCAAGAGCAAGCAATGACCAATCATTCAGAACAAAAATCATCCTCCATCAAGGTATATCCTACTGGGCATTAGTCTAATCAAACCACAAGCACCTAGAGATTTGAGAACAAAAATTTCATATATGGAGTTCAATGCAACTAAAAAGAATCAAAGATTATCGTTTAAATTAAAGTAGAAGAAAAATTCAACCACATTCAAATCAATTGACAATCTAATCATCCATTTATATAGGTTCCAGGTCAGATAGAACAGAAAAAAACAAAAATTAAAAGGAACAAACAGGCCAAACATTAGGTTAAACATCAATCTTCATCTTGCAAGATTCAGTTTGTCCTTCTTCAAACCTCACCACTTCTTACCCTTTTTACCTTAAAAATTAGGGGTAAAAAGGAGAAACGATGTTCATATACTTTGGATAGTAAGGGAGAATGTGATTGCACTCTCTAACTCCTATACCTTTCTCCTCCATGTCCATATTCCTGATTTTTCGACGATTAAGAATCTTGACAGCAACTTTGTGCCCTGTTAACGTATGTTCAGCTATTTTAACTTTGCCGAACGATCCAATGCCAAGTGTTTTCCCGAGTTTATAGTTCCGTAAAAATGAGTCAACACTGCTGGTGCCCTGCACTGCTGTTCCGTCCATTTTCCTATCAACACGAGAAAATTAGAGGCGAATTAGATTTAGAAAAGGCACAAAAAACACTCCAAAAGGTACCTCGCCTGTAATAACACTCAAAAAGAAAAATTTTATAGCTAGATTTGTTTTAGAAAGGTAACGTTATATTCTTCAGCGTTAAGAATATGCTAGCTACCTCCAACAAATTACTAGCTAGTACCATAATTAATTGCTAGATGTGAGTAATAAATTTGAGATTATTTTCAAAATGGATTCTTCCTTGGAAGCGAAGATACTCCGAAAGCACAATGCTAAGTTGCTCGAATTCGGGTGCGGGCAATTGATACGGGTGCGGATCTGACAGTTAGATTCATCATCACATAAATTTTAGGATTTGGGGGTATGGATCCAAGTACGGATACGGGTGCTGAGATATGCCAATAAATGTAGATTATGACATATAAAGAATATTTTTTGATTAATTAAAGCTATTGAACTAGAAGTTTTCAGTCATAAATGTGGTCAAAGTACTCCCAAGGTAAATCAACCAAATCCGGTGCGGATCCCACACCTACGTCGTGTTGAAACGTGTGTGGCTAGGATTTTGAAGAATCCGAGCAACATAGGCACAATGCACAACTGCCTAACTCATCTACCAAAGTTGCATATACTAACTAGTATCTGTAGGGAGCTTAATTGTCTCAAGTGACAGCACGATAGTAAGCCATCAAAACGCAACTTCCCTTTGCCGGTGCTGCGGGGGTGCCAAAGATTGCATTTTAAACAACATATATACCTTTCTCTTTCCATGATAACTAAAAGAGGGAGAATTTTGAAGGCCTAAAAGGTACATAAATAATGTCTTTTCAAATAAAATTAATCGTCAGTAATGTCTTATCTGTAATTGGATTGTAATCTACCTATAGTAATTTCTTTTTGCCAATAAGTTGGATTATATTTCCAAAATTTACAACTCACCAACAGGTATCAATAGACACCCTCTTTAACACACTAGTAAGAATAATACCAACATATACATTAAACACAGACCCAAATGCTAATGAGGAGCCAGACCTAAGGCATCATGATCTCACTACCTGTCACAAAGCTTCAATTAACCCCCCCCCCCCCCTATGCTAAAATTGGCACATTTTCTCTCTCAAATTCTCAAAAAATCGACAGAGAAATTCTCAATAAACAGTACCCACACCCTAAAAAAAATGAAAAGGAGCTAACTTGATAAAGAAATTCACAACCCCATAGTCAAATATCGAATTAATCCCCAACCCCACCCCGTCTATAACCCTAAATGCCGAAAAACAACCAAATCCCATAACCCCAAAACCAAATCTTGAAATTACCCAATTATCTAACCCCCAACCGGTCATATTCTTGAAAAAAACCCTAGCAAGAACAGATCTGATAAATATTGATGGAAAATACATTTTTTACCAATAAAACGAAATCAAACATGCAAACCCACCTGGCAGAAGCTAAACCCCAAGAAGCAGATTGAAGAAATTCAACAACAAAATATGAAAATTGGGAAAATCAAGCGATTATCTTCAACATTTGGTGATGAAAGAGAGTATCAATGGCCTCCTGGAATACAGGGGGAAGAAGTTGAGGCCAGTCGTGGGGTAGGGGAGATTCGGGGGTGGGGTGGGGTGGGGGGTAAGGATGGCTGCAGAAGCACAAGAATGGAGTTCACTGATTTTTGATTCTGTTAATTTTTCCCCCCTGGTATTCACAGAAAAAAAACTTCTTTAAAATACTAGAAACTAATTATTGATAATAATTAATTAATTAAATTAAATTTGATTAAATTAATTAGATTCTATGTTATAGAATTAAACAATTTTTTTTTAAAGATTCTATGTTTTATTATTTATAACCTAAAATAAATTATGATTACAATTCTAAAAATTGTTGTCTTGACAGAATCAAACCTTTGATGTTTTCCTTCCACAGAATCTGCTACAGCTAACCATTAGTGTGCCTTTTTGGGCCAAAGTGGTCCATATAAAAAAAATAAAAATGTGATGTGATGTGTTCAATTTTAATTTTTTTTGAAAAAATAGCAATTAAAGAAGAGCAAATACATGTGCTACTTTAGAAAGTTGGATCATTATTTTCATTTAGCAACCTTTGAGTTTTATATACTATAATACATATTTATTTACTTTTATCACGTGAAAAATTATAATTATTATTATTTGAGTGCGCTATAAATTTTTATTTTATGCGATGATTGGCAGACCACACAAGAGAAATACTGAACTCTAGACAAGCTCAATTCAACGAACTCAATAGGTACTACATATTTTAATTTTTGACATTTAATACGTTGATTCTATTTTTAAAAATACAAGTTCAATCTTGATTTTTTGATTGTTTATATCCATTGAAGTTTATTTCGATCAATTTGATTTAAATTTTTTATGTAAAAAACTTTGTACAATAAAGTTATTGTTGATTTACTCCTAAGTTGAAAATTAAAACAGAAATACATCATTCTCATAATAAATTTGCCAAAGAAAACTTCCTTATCTTTAATGTAATCAAAATAATACAGTTAGCAGTAATTGGGTCACTCAACAGTGTAAAAGAACACATCCAAAAAATATTTAATGAGATGAAAAAGTATTCTATTAGAATTTACAATAATATAAATTTATACGATAATTTAATAAATGTCAAATTTGAAGTAGCAATTTTATCTATGATTTTTCTTTTCATGTCGGAAGATCATCTTTAACTCTCACATATGTCCATCCTCAGTTATTCTTTAAAATGTACAAGTTGATCTCTCAAACATGCAAGTATTATGCTAAAATAATTTATTCACATTCTTATCCGAAAAAATTCGTAAATAAATCAGCAATGTCTCATTGTTAACATCAAATTAATTATATATTCATATCTTTTTAAGATAACTTGATGCAATTACACATATGAGTGTCAAGATGTGATCATCTTTTATGAAAAAAAAATTATTGAATTGTCTTTTCAAAACATTCATGAGATTAAAAGAATTGTGCACGATCGTAAAATACTTTATTGCTATTACGAAAACTGCATAGATTATTAGATTTATTATATTACATGCATATGTTGTGGTGGTCTTAATTTGTTTCTATTCAGTTCAAAAATATTTCACTTTTTAGATTTATTTCATTGGTTATTAGTTCAAATTAGAAGTTACTAAAACTGGAGTACAAGCTAAATTCCTTCAGTTTGTCCCTAGTTATTCTTGTTCTTTTATCTTTGCATTCGCAGGAGATTTTTAATTATATTCTTTTTCATTATGCAAATAATTAATGAATAATATTGTATACTCTCCACAATTAATTTATACAACATTTCTAATTTTGTAAATATATGTAGAGTGCGAAAATTAAGTTACTTTTCATAAATAATTCACATTTATTCAAATTAATAAAATTTTGTAGTTTATAACTTTGATAATGAAAAGATATTTACTTTTCAAAAGATTCGAAGTTACTTGTCTTTTATGACATTTTATAACTAAAGAAAAATAAATGTTTTGTTATATTAATTATATTAGGCTTCTTACTTTTTTTTTAATAGATGAAAATGTCGATAATGTGCTTATCTAGAAGCATAATTCTTTAACTTAAGAGACATCAATTCTCTCATTATCTCGAATAACTATTTTTATTTTATGGGGAATCATTTTTACAAACTTCAAACTTTTAGCTAGAGTTTGAAACTAAAAAGGCTTGTCAAAAATTCGAAAAGAATATATTATTATTTTTTTAATTAAAAGGGTAAAATCGCTTTTGACGAAGCAATTTTCTTCTGACAAAATTTACATGTTAATTCTTTTTTAAAAAAATACAAAAATCGTTGTCATCCAAAAAAAAATCTTTTTTCCTTAGAACGCTGCTACAGCAGCGATTTGTCAAAAAAAATTTAACAAATGTTGATTAGGCAGATCAAATGTTGGAGCAAAATGCCTGCCTCTTAATAACTTTTGTACTCACAGCGATATTAAAAAAAAATCACGGTATCATTTTGTCAGAAAAAAATTGCTCCGTCAAGAACGATTTTGCCCTTTTGATTAAAAAAAATATTGATATGCCCTTTTAAAATTTTTGACTTTTTTTTTTTATCTTTTGGCTCCGGACTCCTTTTAGCTAGGGCCTGACAGTGCACATATTTTGTTGTAATTTTGGAAACTTGGGAGCGATCTGCTTAATTTGCATTTTTATGGGATCAAAATTGCTATTCAATGTAATTAATTGTTTGACAGTATATTTATAAAAAAAAAATATTTACTGTTTAATAATTCATGTCTAATATTGATCTTGTAGTACTTTTTCGTAAAATGTATGACTTAATTCCAACATAATTTATGACTTTACAATAATTTGTTTTCTTGTCATATGGGAATCGTTTCAATGCAATTGCTTGTATGACAACTTATTTATAAAAAGTGTTTGTATGATAACCTGTTTGTAAAAAGGTGTTTAGTGTCTGATAATTCATGTAGAGTATTATTGATATTGTAGTTTTATTATCTAACACGCATAACTTAGTTTCAATATAACTTGTAAAAAAAACATAATAACTTCAATATCAAAACCCACACGTTATATTATAATAAACATAATTTAATTCATACAAAACTTATGCTACGTAACTTAATTTCAATATTTGTTTCCTCTTATTTGTAGTTTTGATGTATATGGAAATGGAGATCAAGACAGCTAACTCTATTTTTTTTTTATAGTCGTCCTATATAAATGGTGTATAAAGATGGTATCAATAGTGTGTATACATTAGATACTAGTTACACACTTATTATACACAAAACATATAATAATGATACATTTTTTTATACAAATAGTCAAATACTATGGAAATACATTGTCTATATAACAATGATGCCATTTTTATATGCATGATACATTTTCTATACAAGAATAATATAATTTATAAACATTTGCTGAAATTAGTTGGAAAAGAGGGGAAAATTATGCGAAATGGCAACTACTTAGATTATAGTTTTGTTCTTTTTTAATATGTAGCTGTTGTTTCTCGCTTTTTTGCTAGTCGGTTCCTAATTATATGAATCTAGAATGTGTATAATTCATTTCCTAATTGTATAAATCCATAATATGTATAACCTGTTTCCTGATTGTATAATTTTAGAATTTGTATATTCTTACCCTAGCTATTTGTATAAAATTTATGAAAAATTCATAATAAATTACTTTATTTGTATAATAACAAGTGAAAACTACAAGAGAAATATACAGACCACAACTTCCGTTTCTATACATTTGCCGTGGTTGTATATTTGTAAGTGAAATATACAAACCACGACCTCCATAGCAAATTAAACTATAGTTAATGAGCGCAATTATCGAAACTATAGTTATAGAACCTTATTGTACGTATTATCATTGTTATTTCTTAAAAAAAAAGGCTATGAAATAAAATTTATCAAAGGCAAAAAATTATTTTTTAAGCAAAATGACCATAAATGTCTTTGTCCATAAGAAAGTCACATGTCAGCAAGATGTGAGGTCAGAAACAGATTTTAAGCAGCCCAGCCCACAGGCCCATATTGTAGTTTTGTATATGGATCTCCAGTAATGGGCTAACAAAGCCCATTATCCAATATTCCTAATTCAAAACTTAATCCAAGGCTTATACACATGTAATTGTCCAATGAGACGAATCTTATCGTTTTGTACTCATTCTGTTCAACAATATTTGTTCACTATCGACTTTGCGCACTTTTTAAGAAAGTATAGATAGAGTGACAATTTTATCATATCACCCTTTGAATATAATAAACACAATATCTTAAAAATGTAATAGGAAAATGACTATAATTAGTGATAAAGATAAATTAGAAACTAATGGCTATAATTAGTGATAAAGATAAATTAGAAACTAAGTATAAAATTACCCATTAACTTTATAAAGTGGATAAGTATTATCGAACATTTCAAAATAGTACAGTGAACAACTATTGTTAGACGGATGAAGCAATAGATTATTTAGGGAAAGATAACACAAAGTATTTATTATTTTATGATACCTAATAATTACACAATCTCACATGACATCTTGCCATTTCTGTATAAAAATTATTGCCAATAGGTTTCGTTAATTTTGATATATTCAGTTCCATCGAGTTGACAAATGATTTTTCTTTTTTAACTTAGATTTTTTGTATTTGATAAAGTAAAGAGATATTTCAAAAACATTTATGTATAATTTAGGTAAATATTATATCAGAGCGGGGCTGTGGGGTATGAGCTAGCTATATGAGGGGTAGAGATCGGTTGTCAAGGCAGACACACTTGACCAAAGTGGTGTCAAGCAGGGGTGGGCGTTTGGTTCTTCGATCGGTTCAATCAAATTTTGATTTGATATTCGATTTTAGAAAAATGTGTACTATAGTTTTTATCAAATTAGATCGGTTTGCTTCAATTTTTTTTACTTCGGTTCGATTTAGTTTGATATTTTTAAATCGATTTTTCGGTGTGAATAAAAATAAAGATGAAATATACTAAAGTGTTAAGAGTTTTATCACGTGTTTGATAAAAATAAAGAAGGTAGGTGATTTTTTAGCAAAGATGCCAAAGGATTTGTTTCTGATTCTTAGTATACAGACAAGTCTTGGTATTTATTATCATCCCCCAACCCCCTATCTCCATCAGCGTGATTCTTTAAGAGGAAAACATTTTACTGTTGTCGTTTAAAAATTGAAAATTTAAAAGGATCATGTAAATATTTTGAGTCAAAATTCAAAAATGTATAAGTATTATCAGTTAAGCAATATAATTTAAATATTTTTAAATTTATTAATTAAAACTTCAATTTTTCGATGCATCGTAGTTTCGAAACTCTTGCACCATACTCCGAATCAAAGTTCCGAAAAAAAAATTTGACACTAAATCAAAACACCAAAGAATTGACATCAAAAAACCGAATTTTTCGATTCGGCTCGATTTTTTTTGATCTTTCGGTATTTATGCACCCCTGTCAAGTAACACCCTTTCTTCCTAAAATTATGCTAGATACATAGAGATCAATTTTTAGTTTAATAAATATATAAACACAAATATTAATAACTCTTGGTACAAAATTAAATATTTAATTTAATGACTAAAATATTACAAAAATTCTATGAAATTGTGTACTCTAATCCTACTATCCTCATATTCATCAATGATGAGGAAGAATACAATCATGCGCATTACTAATTATGAAAAAATATTTTATTAGGTACAGGAATTTATTTTCCTAAATAAAAATTTTAATTTCCAAAAATATTATTATTATTATTATTATTATTATTATTATTATTTTGATCAAGAATATCGCAAAACCTTGTAAATTTCTAGATTCATAATTTTGACAATTATGAAACTATCAATCGGTCGAGTGCAATATATAAATATTCTTTAATCAGGTTAAAGAATTTATTTATCTAAATAAATATTTTTCTTTAAAATTTCTGATTAATCAAATATGAAAAAATTGATTAGTGTAATTTGTTTTGGATAGTATACATGCATGCAAAGATCCAAATTATGTAGTGAAGTAATTGTTGTTCAAATAATCACCGTTGAATATGTTGGAATACGAGTTTAGATATAATCATTTTTAAACTATGTTCTTGGATCTTGTCCAATGCAATTATCAACTTAATCTTTTTTAATTATGTCCTTTCACGCTAAGAAGTTAACGATCAGGAGGAGCAGATTCAACGAAGTTGAATATCGTATTAAATCAAATTTAATTGATTATTTATTGAATTATCAAATTGAAATTTGAATTTGATATTTGATATCAACTTTTATTTATCAATTAACAAATTATTGAACTTTAAATTTGAGAAATTCGAACCAAATATCAAACCTCCGCTCCTATATTTAACAAGTTTTTTTTAATTAAGGGGTAAATTAAAAAAATTATCTTCTGATATAGAATTTTTTAAACGCCGTAGAAAATAAAAAAATAATCAATTAATATACGACGAAAGGAGTATTATTTTTCAATAAAAAAATATTCAGTGATTATTTACATAAATATTTTTATTGAATTAATAAAGGAAAAAATAATAGTATATTTATAGAGAAGAATTAGGATGTTTTATTAACGCTAAAAAAATGTTATTATGGTTAGGTCCATCCATTTTATTTTATATATCATCCTTTTTTTATAAATAGATAAATTACAATACTTATTATTTTATAAAATTTATGTATAAATTACAATATTTTACTTATTATACTCTTTGATAGAATAGTTAATTAGTATTATTATTTATCAATAAAATTGACTTAAAAGAAAATATTATGAGTATTATGATATTATAATTAATTAAAAGCCTAGAGAATATAACAGGTTATCCATCCACATGATGAGCCTGTGTTGCTTCGATAATTCCCAAATATTCCAAATCCTACCTTTATTCAAAACCTATTGGTGTATATTTGTGTTACGTATTCGATTTATAGTTTATTCTACTTAGAGTTATGATCTATTAGAAATAATTTAAAGATGATAAGATTAAGTCCATTTTTTTTGAATTAGAGTTAAAGGGTCAAAATTATCTTTAAACTATTTCAATTGAGTTTCATATTTGAACTATATGTATTGCGAGTGTGAGCTATTTACCTGAGCTATCACCTAATCATTAGCTAAACACACCTAGATATTGACTAGACCACATGTTGTAGGCTTAGGTTCGTGGGTTTGGACAAAGCCAATAACTACTTGGTATATTCACTACAACAAAAACAACTTTTAGCGGCATTAAATATTGACACTAATAAAGAATGTTAAAGTCTTTACAGACATTAGTTTAGTGTCATTAGAACCAATGTCGCTAAAGGCTTTAGGAACACATAGAAAGAGTGACAATTGCCGCTAAAAATACACATTAAGCGGTAATTAAGAATTAAATGTCATTAATGATCATTTTTGTTGTAGTGATTCTATATTTGTACTAAAAAATGAAGTAAATATATCCTCCCTCTATCTCAATTTATATGATACCTTTCATGTTTTGAGAGTCAAACAATTTAAGTTTGATCGGAAATTTGCGCATGAAATCTTCATTTTTTTAAAATGAAATTTATATATTTGTAAACTATGTAAAAAGTACTATGAGTCGCAATAACTGATAATTTAAAATGTTTAAAAGATCTAAAGCAATTTACGGTCAATGATAGACTTGTTTGACTCTTGAGATCAGAAATGTGAGGGAGTATATACATTAACTTGCGAAATCCTATAACAAAACTGATTGATAGCTTAATGGTAAGGAAGGGATCATAGACTATCAACAAATCCAAATTCAAATCCTTTAAAGGAAACTTAGAACGTATCCCTAAATTTTTAATCTTGACTCTGCCTTTTATTTGTAGGTGCACTAGTTTTCCATAAAATTTCTTCACATAGCATATATAACGACTCTTTTTGCTATTTAAAAAAAAAAAAGTAGTTTGATTGGCTTATTAATAACCCTAAACCCTCTCCTTTCAAGTCGGAGATATTAATTCCATCGTAATAGAGACAAGACCACAACTAACAAAATGGAGAAAAAGTTTATGAATGTCGGAATAAATTAATTTAAACACTTATAATTTTAACTTTAATTTATTTAAATTTGCCGGTGAAATTATTTTTCCCAAATGAAGTGTATTTTGCTATTTATTAGGTGATAATTTAGATAGAATATTCATAATATCAATACGTAATTCAATTATCAAACTGAAAAATCTGATATAATTTTAGTATATTAATGATCCTTTTTTATCTCCTCAAACTATGTACATACTCATGAGAGAGAATAAAAAAACGTAAGTTAAAATTTTCTCAATTATATTTCATATGTTAAATGACTTTTTCTTACGTCGTTTAGGCAATTTGACTACAAATTATACAATTTAGTATCTTTTATGATACTTAGATAAAGTTAAATGAAATTCTTATCATATAAAAATGTTTTAATAATTTTGATTATTAAACTAAATTAAAATTAAATGACAAGTTGAATGATGTTTTATTTCAAATACAGTCTAGTGATTTTTCTGGCACCTAAATAAAGTTGAGCAACTTTTTTTTTTTAAAAAAAATTTAAGTAATCATTCATGAAATTATGCATATTTATATTTAATTCATAAGGAGATACAATTTAATGTTATGTTATATATCTTGTTGTTTACTTAATTGGTTTGTTAAATACTTTAAATTCTTTCAAGTTTAATTTCATGATCTCATAATTAATATTTATTTTTGTTCGATCAATCTGATGATCACATCCCATAATAAAACTTGAAACCGTGTATATACATTAACTTTATGCACATTCAAGGTTTAAGCTTTTTTTTCTTTAATAAAACAACAGATAAATTTAAATTAGACTATTTAATTTTTTCAAAAAAATATAATGTAAATCACAAACAACTGTTATGATGGAGTGGTAATTAGTAATTCTTCAACCTTATCAAAAATTTCATGTATGAGTCCCTCAAGTACGTAATCGTTTTTTTTTAAGTAGTGTTTTACCTCATAATACGAGACTTTCCATCTAGGCTCCATTACAAATAATCGAAAAAAATAGAATTTGATTAATCGAATGAGCTTAGAGGCGAAGCTAAGTGGGAATTCATGTTTTTTTATAGATCTTATATTTGTGTTAAAAATTAAATAAATATATTTATATTAACATGTAAACCTCAAACAATATTACTTTAAAATTCCTAACTCCTAACTTTAGCTCTGCATCAGGGCATCTGCACCATGAGGTCTCTGTATAGATTTGAGTGGTTTATATAAGGGATAATTGTATATAATAGCAAACTAATAACCTAAAACAAATGGAGTAGCTAGGGTTTGATTTAATTGTGCTCCATAGCAAACGTTTGCCAAAATTTGTCAGTCGCCTCTCTCTCAAAAATCTCGCTCGCCACTCTCCCATTCTCGCTCCAATCTCTCGCTCATTTCCTCACTTTCTACACAAACACAAGTGTATACAAATTGTTTCTATTTGTATAAAGCAGAGAAAATTGTATGTATGTATGTATATATATATATATATATATATATATTTTTTTTTTGTTCCCCTTTCTCCCTCTTCCAGATCTCGCTCGCAACCCTCGCCTTTCTCACTTATACAAACATAAGCGAAATGTATAAATTGTGTTTCTGTTTGTATAAAGCGTGAGAAAATTGTATATACACATGCAAGTACATATATTTTCGTCCTATACACTTATAATTATACAATAAAAATATTCCCCTGCACAATTTCTTTTGCCTTTCTCTCTTTACCGTTTTATACAAATTCAAATTTTACTAATTTCTCTCTTTCTCGTTTTATACAATTCGATTCAATTGTATATCCCCTGTCCAAGTTTCTTTTATCTTTCTCTTCTTCATTTTATACAAATTCAAATTGTATATAATCGTTATATACACTTATAATCATACAATTCGTTCTATACACATCGTTTATACAATTCTCTGCCCAAGTGTCTTTCTCTTTCTCGTTTTATACACTTTGTTTTATACAATTCGCTTCAACTGTATATGTATAGCAAATTATACAGTTTCTATGTTTGCTATGGAGCGAAATTATGCAAACTTTGCTATAGCATACAAATATAAATTTTTTATTTGCTATATATGAAAGTTGCCTTTATATAATTTGGGTCCAATAATGTTTGTTGGAATAAAAATATAATTACAAGTATATATATATATATATATATATATATATATAT
>NC_028638.1:40415724-40446864 GCF_001406875.1 Solanum pennellii
TATATATATATATATATATATATATATATATATATAATTTAAAGTTATTTATTTGACTTTGGGCTGCCTTGAATTTAGGGTGTAACATGCATGGCTATACGCACATGCATGGTTTTATTTCTTGGCTGAATGAAAAATGATTTTAGCTTTTAGAATGTACATGTGCTCACAAAGTCAATGTAAATGGCAAAATCAATAAAAGTGTACTCTTAGTCAATATATCGAATTTAAGACACTTTATTAATTAAAATTAAGATATTTATTGATTAAAATTTAAGACACTTTATTAATTCAAATTATATAAAATTAAGATATTTATTAAATAAATTAAATTTGAATTCAGGATGAATTCATTAATGCCGAATTTTGAATTTGTCTAATTTTTTTTTATTACATACAATGCAATAAAGGGGCGAAACAAATTTGAATTTAGATAGAAATGAATTCATTAATTCCATCAATAAGGATTGTGATGGAATGACAAGTACTCCATTCTTAATTAAGAGGCTTTGGGTACGAGTTCTTTTTTACTCTAATTTTTTCAAAAAATATATTCATAATGATTAAATTGTATATGATTTTTTTTTGAAATAATTTCATTTATTTTCGGTAATGATTTTAAATAGTAGAATTTTCATCTATCTCCATCATCGATTTAATTATGTACATCATTTAATGAATGATCAATACAGAATCAGATGATAGGTAGTCCAACATTAATTTGCCATAATCAACTTGGGAAGTGCTAGAAAATTACCAATATATATATTTTTTTATTTTAAAATAAACTGATTTCTTTTTTAAGTATTAGTTAAAAAGTATTAAAGTTTAAAAGATAAAAATATTTTAAAAATAAAATAACATAGATAAAATATTATTCTGGTCAATTTTTTTTTGCCAAAACAATTATTCCAATTTACTTCAATTTCTTTCTTCGTCCATTTGTTTGTTGTACTATTTTAATTGGAGTACTAAAAAGAAAAGAAAAAAAACACTTAAATTTTGCAAATTCTCAAATAAAAATATGTAGTATATATGAAAATATTTTTTAAGTTGTTAATAATATATCATATAAAAGATCAAAAATATTTTAAAAATATTTTCTTTAATATAGAATAAAAAATAATTAAATAAATTACAACAGAGAGTAATTCGTTTCGTCATAGGAACGAACTCTAGACCGAAAGAATGTCAGGTGACGTTAGGAAAACCAATAGTTGTTTGGCGTAAGGCAGAGATATATTAATTTCTCCATAAGTAATATTATATTTATATTAATTGATTTAGAAGACAAATTATTTATACGTAAAATTAATATAATATTACAAAAGCTTATATATTATTTTATAAAAAGTATGGATAACTAATACGTTGGTGTACTTAGGTAGGTTTAAATTTGTGGCTTTTTATAACAAGAGAAATTTGCAGTTGCTATTCTTTGGGTGCGCACAGAGTAAAATTTCTGTGTTTATGTAATAGCTCGCAAATCACATAAGAGAAGTAACCCGCACTAGGCAAGCTCGGTGCAACGAGCTCGTCCTAAAAGGCATACCTCTTGCTTTCCCTGGCAAGGGGTTTCGAACTTGAGACCTCTAATGTGAAAGTTCCAAGTCCAAATCTGATCTACCCGAAGGATCAAATTTGTAGATATTATTACAATAAATAAAGTTTTTTTTTCTTCCTTTTTTCAACAATAAAGATAACTTTTGTTTAGCTGACTCAGTGCTATTTGATATTCATATAAGAATAAATTTACGCCGAATAGGGTGTTATTCAAGACGAATATTTTTCTATCAAAGATTTTTTTTTACATTAAAAATTTAAATTCGAAACCTATAATTAAGAAAAAAAATAATCTCACAAACTAGACCATATCCTTAACGATAACGATAAAAGATAATTGATACTCTACGGAGTATATTTTTTTTTTTTTAAAAAAATAAAGAAATTAATTACGTTAATAATACCTCGACAGTGTTTGGTGGGGCAGAGAAATGGACGGAGGGTTGTAATAATGATTTTGTTTTTGAAGACAACCAGACGCACCTTTTTTTAAAATTTAAAATACTATAAATATCAATAAACAAACACTCGCACGCACTCTCAGAAATTACGTCAAATTACCATCTTATCCTTCTTCTTCTTCCTCTCAATTCTCTCTGTTTTTCTTTTTTTTTTTCAGAAAAAAATTTCCACAAAAACAAATCCAAAAGAGCTTGGATCCGACCCGTTTGGACCCATTTGCTCTTTCTAGTTTCTTCTCCTTTCTCTCTCTCTGTTTCTTGAAATTTTTTTCATTTTTTTTTTCACAGAGAGGGAGACCTACATTCATTTATTATTATTGTTAATGGTGTTTTCTTCATTCAAAAAACAAAAAGGTATGAACTTTTTCATGTATATATATTGATGGTGGGTATCTACCAGAATTTACAACTGATGTCCCATTTTTTGTGTTGCGGGGTATAACTTATTTGAGATCGAGACGTAGTTGGTGCTTCGTTGTTAATTATTTACCTTAAAGTTGGGGGTTGGAATTAATTTTTTTTGAAATTTTGGTAACATATTCATACCATCTTCTTAGGTATTTCTTAATTCTTGACCTATTGATTAGTAGCTTGTTGTATTGTGATTTTTTTTTTTTTTGCTGTTTTCATTCTTGATATTTTATAGCTGCATTTGAGTTAGAGTTTTTTTTGAAAAACAACTTTTTCTTTATCACGATGTATTAATAAAGATCTGCGTATATTTTATCTTTCCGTCGAGATATATTATTGTTGTTCTCATCATCATTCTTTATATTTTGGCTTTTTCCTCTTTTTAAAGCAATTGCATTGTTAATTTTTTTGCTTTTTTTTTTTTATATAGTTTCTAACAACTTTGGTTTGTTTGTTTTGTGTTATGATGTTAATGTGGACCTATTTTTTGCTTCATTCTCTCTTATGCCTAATCTGACAATTGTTTTGTCTGATTCAGTCTCTGAAAGTGAATACAAGGTCATCTTAATTCCATCCTTTTTCATCATTAACAAATTTAAAATACAAGACAAGGAAAATATAAAAATAAAAAATGAGAGAAAAAGCAGTTTATTACATTTATATCAAACACCTTTTTAGTTATGTCTCTAATTTATTTTACTTTTTCTTATGTGTAGCACATGAAATTATTAAAGTTTGTTTCATTAGTTTCTTTGCATTTAGCCATCTTTGTGTTCTTTTTTGCTTTTTTTTTTTGTCAGTAATATTCTTGTATTACATCTGTTTTTTGAGGTTCACTGCTTTTAAGCCTGTTAAAAACAGCTTTTGTCTCATCTTTTTGAGTTTTATTCTAAAGTATATATAAGATTTTGAAAACTGCTAAATCAAGATTCATTTGTGTAGATTTTACTATTAGTTCCAGATGTTAAGTACTTCATTAAGGTAAGCCTTTTGTACTCCAGTAATCGCAAATGCAGATAATGTATTGAATCAAATTTCAAACTCATTTACTTAGTCATATCTTTGTAGTTGACGTAGACGTTGTTATGTTTTCTGTATTATCGTTTTTCCTTTCAATTATTACTTTGATTTGCTTCACTTGAGACGAGGGTCTTTCAAAAACAGTTTCTCTACCTCCATCAGGTAGGGAAAGGTCTGCGTACGCTACACCCTCCCAGACCCTCCTTTGTGGGATTTCACTGAATATGTTATTATATGGAATTGTATATTCAGAGATTTCAAGTTTCTCTTGTTCATGTGCCAGGTATACATAATTTCGTGAGTTCCAATCGAAATTTACATCTTTGCATGGTGTGCATCAGCAATTAGCAGACAGATTTGTGAGCTGAGTAGTAATAATGGGTGGTTGTGTATCAACTCCAGCAACCACAATCAGGGCAAGGAAGAAACACCACCGTCGCCACAGAAAATACCATAGAAAGAATTCAAACTCAGGTATAATAGGAACCAGGAAAAGAAACAGCGATGCGCGGGTGACAGACATTGCTGTTAGTGAGTTTGTTCATACAACTTGCAGAACATCTGAGGTCTCCAACTCCACATTTCATCTTACTCAGTTGCAGTGGCAGCATAATCAAATAGATGGCAACGGTAAACTCTTCTTTTTTTTTCTATTTTGAACCTTATATTTTCATATGCCTATGCTCAAATGCTTAATGGACTCTTCAAAAGCGTATTTTTGGAGAATTTGACACAGGTTTGACAACTTTTTTGGAGAGACCGAGCAGCATAGGTTTAAAGAATAAAGATATAATAATCCTGCTACATGTTTTGTATCATGACACTTTCTGTACCTTTTATTGTGGTTATGTTAGTTCTGGTGCCTTTTCTGTTCACAAGAAGGAAACAAATATGCATCTAACATCTTAGCGAACGGAGTTTTGTGTGCTTAGGCTATCGATAATGAAATCTTTTTGAACTGTAAGCTTGAAAATGATAAGAGATTTACATTTTTACAGTTGTTTGCCAAGAAGAAGCATGGTTTGACTCGCACAGCATTTTTGAATCCGACTCAGATGATGACTTTAGTAGTGTTCATGGAGGTAATGATCATCAGTTTCTTTGTTGTTGTGCTTATAATTGATGACTTTGTCTATCTATGGAAGTAAGAAGGCCATCATTCTTGAACAAAGTTATGATAGTTTCATTCTATTCCTTCTAGATATTTTCCCCAACATTTCAAATGGACAAGTAGTTCAGTATGAAACTTCATCATGCTTTATGGATAGCAAACATAAGTACAAAGAATATCATGAGAAATATCTCAAGATAGATGGCTTGAGCAAAGATGGAGTTCAGGATCCAAGTGGAACTGCAGTTGTAACTGCTCAGGAGTATGAACGTCCATCCATGGGGAAGGGTGAAGATTTTGGCACAAAAAAGAAGAAGAACTTGGATCGTGCGTATGCAAGTTTTAAAAATGTTAAAAAGGAGATACTTCAGATGCAGGAGAAAACTCAGGAAACTGTTTTCAAGTCTGTTTTACCGAAGCTGGTAAATACCTTGAGTTTCAATGACAAAATCATAAATGGACAAAACTCAGCTCCACATTCTCAAGTAAAGAAGTCGACTATTATAAGGCTTTCTATGAAGAGGACATCTGTTGATGGGGAAGAAAATGAATTTTGTGAGTACCACGCCTCATTTCTATACTTCACTTTCAGCATAAAATCGAGTCCAATATGAGAATCACATTTTTATTCTCACTATTTTCGAATCTAACTACTAGCAAAATCTTGCTGAAATCATGATGCACCTTCAAGTTTAGATTTCCCGGTCTAGAGATGGAAGGTTGAAAAGCTACGGTGATGATTAGTTAATAATACATTTAACATAGTGGTATTCTTGTAGGTTCTTCAAGAAAGTTTCTTCGCCGCCCCAGGGCTGGGCTTTTAATTCCCTGTTGCACAGAAGAAAAGTCTATCGCAGGAAGTTGGTCAAAGATTGAGCCCTCGAACTTTAAGCTCCGTGGTGATAGTTATTTCAAGTATGCTCTTAACTTACATTTTTTACCAATTAATTACTGTTGTTGGACTTCTATAATGGATTTTAAACCTGTTTCTCTACAATTTTTCTGTTTAATCTGCAGAGATAAGAGGAAAGCCCCTGCTACTAATGTGTCTCCTTATACTCCAATTGGGGTCGATTTATTTGTTTGCCCAAGAAAGATCAATCATATAGCACAACACATTGAGCTTCCTTCTATAAAAGGAGATGGAAGAATACCACCTTTACTAATTGTTAACATTCAGGTATTAGAGCAGTCTCTCCCAACTAAACGAAGTAGATTTTTTTTGATATAACATTCTATTCTAACCAATATAGTTGTTCTTTGACAGCTGCCAACTTATCCTGCTCCGATGTTCGTTGGTGATGCTGATGGAGAAGGCTTGAGCCTTGTAGTATATTTCAAACTTTCTGAAACTTTTGAGGAGGACATCTCTCCCCAGTTTCAGGACACCATCAAGGTACTTATGTCAACTTTATGAAGAAAAATCAGCAGATTTCTCCTTTTGTTTTTCCTTCTTCCCTTCTCTTTGCTTGAAATAAGGAAGGTATTAACGAGGGGAGAGGCAGAAAGTAGAGTATGCTAGTTCTGCGTTCCATTTTAGACAGTGGTTAGCTGAAAGGTTAGGCTAGGGAGGTCGTTTTTTTTACTATCTTGCAATTTTATTGATTGACAAATACTTCTTACGTAACTGGGGGTAGACCCTTTTGCTGATATGGTTATTCTGATCTGCCTTGCTTCCTGATAGAGATTCATCGAGGATGACATGGAAAAGGTGAAGGGTTTTGCAAAAGAATCAACTGTTCCTTTCAGAGAGAGGTTGAAGATTATGGTTGGGTTGGTTAATCCAGATGAGATTGTTACAAGTTCAACTGAAAGGAAGCTTTTGAATGCTTACAATGAAAAGCCTGTGCTTTCCCGCCCTCAACACAATTTTTATCAGGTGGATCTTTGATACCCTGACTTTAGTTTGTTTGTCAGTTTATCAACAGTGTGGTTCTTTTTTAACACCACAATATTCTCAATGTGCATGGTCTCTGCTTATTATAGGGCCCGAATTACCTAGAAGTTGATCTTGACATTCATCGCTTCAGCTACATAGCAAGAAAGGGGCTCGATGCTTTTAGAGAACGTTTACGACATGGAATACTTGATTTTGGTCTAACAATTCAGGTTTGTCATTTCTTTTCAGAAAGCACATATGATGCTAGTAGTTTTGAGGATGGTTGGCTTAATTACTTCAGGCTTTATTAATGGTGTATGTTTATTGTGTAATCACTAAATTCTACAGGCACAGAAGCCAGAGGAGCTGCCAGAGAAAGTGCTTGGTTGTGTTAGATTGAGCAAGATTGATTTTGTTGATCATGGCCAAATACCCACCCTTGTGAGAGTTGAGGAAGATTCGTGTTCAGAATAATACATCTAAAACCTACAGCGACATGTTACATAGGGGAGTAGATGTTAGTGTATCTTGAGCTCTGTATATAGCTCATTTGTTGTTAAGAAAAACAACACCTCACATTTAGTATTAAATTTGCACCAATTGTTAGTAACTCACTAAGTTATAGTGGACGCTCGTGGTACTCCGAACCAACTGACTTAGCATACTTGATCTGCTTCAACCATTTGCGTTGGATAAGACGCAAGGGGAGTAAACCGCTCCTAACTCAAAAAGTTTTCCATTCCTGAAGTGCTAGCTTGACACTTCTAGTTAGAGGTGAAGGAATCTCAACTATTCCGCCACACACCTTGATGTGATAAAGAGTCAAAATGTTTGGTGGAGAAGGATATCTTATTTGTATTTATGAGATTATTTCTGAATTAGAGCATTATGCTTGTAATTGATCTTTTAGGTTGTAATGGTTTATATTGGAGAAGCTTTTGAGCTTCCATGTAATGATAGCACTTGAACCAAATAATAACATTTAATTTGGTATTCCCTTTTTCAGTGGGGAACTTGTAAATTCAGCTTTTTTCTTTGAGTGGGAACTACTTGAATCACCAAATGAAAGTTATATAATTTCTTTTTAGATATATTCTTATTTAAAACGGACTAAAAAGAAGAATAAATTGAAATGAAAGGAGTTTATGGATAGTTAAAACTTTAATACCAAATCAAGAAGATCGAATGAAATGGCAAAAGAAAGAAGGCTAAGGAAACAAGAAGTCATACTGGCAGTCTGTGGGTAGAATCACAACACATCACTCATAAAAGTGCACTAGATTTCTTCAGATTAAACCTTAGCCAATTCTAACTTATAAGAACCAAACAATTTCTTGATAACTTTTGGCCTATCTGCTTATGTGTAAAGCCATATCCATTGGCCCATACTTATAGGAATTTAACTCTGCCAACAGTGAAAAGGTATCCTACTTGTACTGGATTAGCTCAAAAGCTTCATGTGGTCTACATGTAACCACATTCTCCATATATAACACAATGAATTCTCTCTTTATACATCAATACCTTTTTGCTATATCCACTTATCCAATATATACACACTGATCAGTTTCTTTTTATATCAAGAATCTCTCTAAAATCTGCAATTGCAGTACTATTTGGCTAATTAAGGCAAGACATTCTCTATTCAATATGGAAGCTTGCTTTGTCACTTCAAAGCCCCTCTCAGAGAAACTCTTCCCTTTGTTAGGATCAAGAGTTTCTTATTCTACAAGGAGGAGGTCATTTGTTAGTCAATTTCATCAGCCAAAAAAAGTTGGCAATCCTTTTTCAGTGACATGTAAGTGCCCTGTTTCTTGTTTCCTTACTTTTGTTTCTCAAAGGTATTTCCGTCGGGGGCTCGAATGAGTCAGTCCAGTAGTGATCGGGATCAAATCAATCACCTCCTAAGTTAGTTGCACAGAGTCTTCACTTTTGATGCCGTGCCACATCGTGTCAGATTTTCCAAAATATACTACTTTTGGAGAATCCAACACACATCCATTGACATTTTTAAGAGTGTGAGGAACTATTAATCTCATGATCACTAATGTAAAAGCGGAGTGAGGATTTTCATTAAGCGTATCAAAATATAAACCACACACCCGAAAAGCTAAAGTGTTTCAACATCTAATATAGTTTTTCTATCAAGGAGTTTCAATCGAACCTCTCGTTCCTATCTATCTCCGCCAATGGTATCTATCAACACGATTCAAAGTACGAGAGTCAAACCATCTAATTTTCATTAAGAACTTGATCCTAAAATGTTCAAGTTCTTAAAATAATAGAGCTTACATATTTAAGTAAAAGAACTACTAAACACAAATCCATAATTATTAAGAATTTAAATGCTTATATATAAAACATTTTGAATCACATAAAATTTTGGCATATAGAGTATACTGTAAAATGAAACAGATTTTCAGGTAATTTTCAAATTAAGCTATAAAAGATGATCAGATAAACATATATTAAGAAAATTTTGTACTTGTAGGTTGCCAGGCAAGTTCACCATTGCCATCACCTTCACCTCAAGATGAAGAAAGGCCTTTCACTGAAACAGACTGGCGATCATTTCGAGCACGGTTAGTCGCCGGCGAACGAGCTTCCCGGTCAGAAGATCTCTCCTCCGTCGTCAATCCCGACACCGTCGACGATCTTCCTCCGCCTCCGGCCGTCACAATCGGCACGAAATGGGCCCACACCATTCACGAACCGGAAAAAGGTTGTATACTCATCGCTACCGAAAAGCTGGATGGCGTTCACATATTTGAACGGACTGTAGTTCTGTTATTATCAATGGGCCCAATAGGCCCAATGGGCTTAATTTTAAACAGGCCTTCACTTATGTCCATTAAGGAAATGAAACCGTCGGTGCTTGACATGTCGGGGACATTTGCTAATAGGCCATTGTTTTTTGGTGGGCCTTTAGAAGATGGGCTTTTTTTAGTGAGCCCAAATGAAGATGGGCTTGGAAAAAGTGGAGTCTTTGATGAAGTAATGAAAGGTTTGTACTATGGTACAAAAGAAAGTGTGGGATGTGCTTCTGAAATGGTGAAAAGGGATGTTGTTGGGGTTGATAATTTTAGGTTTTTTGATGGGTATTGTGCATGGGAAAAAGATCAATTGAAGGATGAGATTAGAGCTGGTTATTGGACTGTAGCTGCTTGTAGCCCAAGTGTAATTGGGCTTTCTGATGTGGGAAGTGTTGGGCTTTGGGATGAAGTTCTTGGGCTTATGACTCCAAAGAAAGTTTGGTGATGTGAATTTTTTGAGTTTAGATTTGTGTTATTGAAAGTAGAAGCCCAAATTATTGTAAATTATTATGCATTGTTTTTAACCAATTAAAAAGATAATGATATTATTGTCTAAGTTGCACTGACTCTTCAATTTCGATGTTATACATGCTTCTAATCCTCTAATTCATGTATTAGCCATACATATCTTAGTATCAAATAGAACGTATAGATTGATTGGAAATAATATAGTAAATAAGGTATTAGTAATACACAAAGCTGATAAATGCATATATTTTTTTTTCAATTTCTAATGCACTTTAACAAAGGAGTCCTTAAGGGGGTTGTTTGGAACGCAAATTACATTATTCTGAACTCTGAAATAATTTATCTCGTCAGGAAGATGGAATGAGATAATCCCAAACTGGATGAATAAAGGTAGGATATCTTAGATAAAATTTATATAGCATTTGGTAGATGGTATAAATACGGTTTACCAAACATAATATAAATTTTATTCCAAATTTACTCGTCAGACCAACCTGAAACACCTTGCTTATTCAAATGTCAAACTAACTCATACTTTTAGGATACGACTAAGAGATTAATGTGTTAGGCAATATGTTTTAGGAGGTATTTTAATTGAACATTAATTGTATGTTAAGTTTTGAAGTTAAGCAAGATGTAAAATAGAAGTTGGAAAAAGTTATTGTAACTTTTCTATAAGGACTTCTCTTAAAATATGGGTAAAACATGTGGTTTTTCTCCCGAAAGGTAAAGAATTTGTGATCCCCCAATATAAAGATTTACGAGTTTAATTTCCAATGCACTTAACTATTTGTCCATATAACTTCAGAATAGAGAGATATTAATCTTTTCATAAGGCTGCACAAACAGGCACTCAAGGTGGGCTCCCTAGCACCTATATCAATTTAGCTTCATAAAAGTTGTTTGAACTTCGTTTTAACTCATAAAAATCAACCAAAACTCATAGAAAATCAGAAGGAAAGTCCCTACATTCTCTATGGATATTGGTTCTTTCATCTCGAAAGTTGCTCTACATAGCGAGCTCATCATTTTGGTATAATTTTTCCATAGATTTCATGGCGTATCTTCACAGAGTGTTGTGACATCGAAATATCATATGTTTCTATATTAATTGTAGCTTGAACTTTTGAAATAGATTTGTGTTGTTAGAAAGTAGAAGCCCAATCTTGTATATTATTATGCATTGAAATCCTATGA
Organism: Solanum pennellii; assembly: GCF_001406875.1. Taxonomy (NCBI): domain Eukaryota; kingdom Viridiplantae; phylum Streptophyta; class Magnoliopsida; order Solanales; family Solanaceae; genus Solanum; species Solanum pennellii. Next base: position 40,426,648 of record NC_028638.1, read on the forward strand.
GTTTTTAACCAATTAAAAAAAGATAATGAAATCATTGTCTTACACGGATTCTTCAATTTCGATGTTATACATGCTTCTAATCCTTTAATTCATGTATTATCTAAACAAATTTTAGTATCTGATAATGCACTCTAACAACTGAGCCCTTATAAGGGAGTTGCTTGGAACGCGGATTAAATTATTCTGAGATTATAATTTCTGAACATCAAGAAGATAAGATGGTACAAATACCATTTACCAAACGTAATATATATTTTATTCCAAATTCAATCTGGGGACTAAACGAGCCCTAACAACTTAACTAACTTAGTACTAATCACTGTTATTTAACTAACTCTATAAGCTAACTATAATCCCAATACATGGAAATTACCATATTAAGTAACAAAATCTCATATCCATTATTATTAATAGTACTAGTTACACAACATTAATTTTTTAAATAACAATTGGTTATACTTTTTTACAATATTTGAAATAATATTCATATTTGGAGGTGTTACTATTTTAAAAGTGAACTAATAAACAAACTATAAGTTGTTTTTCAAGATAGAAATACAACTTAAAAATTAAATTTTGATTTTCACTGTCAAATGTTAAAACATAATTTATTGCAGAAGAGAGAACTTAATTGCAGTGAAAAAGAAAATTAACAAACCACATCCCCAGTTTATGCTAAAAACATGGAACATATAAGCAAAGGTCTGTGAATGAAGAACTTGATAAAAAATAATAATAATCTGAGCTTGTCTATAATTACTCTTGATCATACAAAAAAGTACCAATATGTATAACCTACACAGGTCATTAACAAGGGACTTAAAATTTTCTATAATCTACTGCCTAAAATGACAAGATATTGATTTAATCAAGAAAACAACAAGGGCGATGGCGATCAAACTGACTAGGTAAAAAAAAATGAAATGAAGCCAAAAGAATCATCTCAACCTCTAATGGAGCCAAATGGATAGCCAAAAGTGAGCGCCACCATCCTAGCTTTTCTTCTCGGGATGTCCCGATTTTGTATCACTGATGGTAACAGTGAGAGCCAAATGTATACTACATTCACCTAAAGTGCAGATATAATGTGTACTTTTGTCACATCAACAAGCTAGGCAACGAATTTTTATTTTACAGATGGGAAGAACGAATCTCATATCCATGCTAGTATCGCAGGTACTCTTCATAGAAGTGAGTCAAAGTAGCACACATTCCATACCTGAATATATCCCAGCCAATTCTGTCAAGTATCAGAATCTCCTTCTCAATTCGATTTTAAGTTCCCTAGCAAATATTCAGCAAAGCCTATGCCATTTGAATTTCTATCCTGCGTATTCTCCTTGCAGCATAACACGTACACTACTCCAATATGTGACAATTCTTAATGAAATCATTGGTGCTGTTAACATACTTGGTCCAAAAAGGCCGGAGATGCTCAAAGCCTATTTCAAGCCAAGGCTTCGATTGACCATTGTAATGAATGACAGCAGCCTTCTTCACATTCTCAACATTGGTATTATTCTGATAGCCCAAGCCAAGCATGTGCCACGACGGGTCAATAGGATGAACATGACCTTTGAATGCAATCAAAGCAGGAGGCAGTGTTCCAAGTTTCCACATTGTTAAGTTAGACTTCAGATTCTACAATGATCAAAAAGCTTCAGAATGCCAACCAAAAGCTTATTTCCGTTCACCATATTGAGAAAACACTGAAGACTAGATTGCATGATTTCAAGTTGAATTGCAATTATAAGTAGATAAAATTATTCAAATGTTTTCAGAACTGAAATAATAGATAAATCCCTGAGTGGCATAATACAACACAATTTAGTCACTCAACATCTAATCTACACCAATCCCATTGGGAAATAATAGGTAAAGCAAAGATTCCATGCCACGGTAATACCTTGTTTATAGAAGAAAGGACCCAAAAGTAGACAATACATACCTCTAGAACCTTCAAATTTCTTAATCACAATATCTGTAAAGTGTCAAACAGAAAACCAAGATCGCAAAGCTTATCTCATATAACAAGCAAAAATGCCGATCTAGGACGTACTTGTGTCTCCTAGATGAACATGCCACTCGAAAGAAGTTAAATGAGCCACAAAAGAAGACAAGTAATATGAAGACATAAGCAGGAATACAGGAAGAACTGCAGCTTTTATAAGATTTAAAAAGAAAAAGTAATCTTCAGCTCCAGACAAAAAATAAAGATCTCGTGGAATTTAGAAAATTCATATATTTAAAGATTAGGTTAAGAAATCATGAAGATGTGATTACCTCTTTAAGCCATGAATGATAACTATCTCTTATACTTGTCTTTCTCCATGCACGCAAGTCAAATATATTCATCCCATAAGCCCATGCACACTCATCGGGGTTCAAATTCTTTGCAATGAGAGGATGAGAAAAATTGAAGTAATTTCTGAATCGCTTAGACATCACCCACCTATCTTCACCTTTACAGGTCTCAACAGCTCCATTCACCTTACCATTCAGATCAATGTCCCACAAGGGGGATAGGTCACGCTGAATTACAATATCATCGTCTAAGAAAACCACTTTATCAAGGTTCGGAAAAAGCTGCAAAATACAACACAAAAAATCACAAACGTGTACCGGCAAGAGAGCATACATATCTATCTACAAAGTGCGGAATAAGAATTATCATTGTCTCTAGATTTATCCTGGAATTGTATTCCTGAGAGGTTATGATTAAAAATTTAAAACTAGTGGTATTCATTTATCACTTTTTCCTTCCCATTTGTTTTCCTTTTGTTTTGATATGGTATAAAACACCCTCCCCTCCGTACCCCTATGCAGGAGCTCAACAGCGGTCCTTCCCACTTTTGCACCGTTAGCAACTTGAATAACCACCCTTGTTCTTACTAGGTTATCCATCTCTTATCAAGCCTTTTTGACCTGACGATTTCATCCTTCCAAATTATAAGTTAGAGCAACAGAAGACAATTTATGATATATGACAAAGTGTTACCTCTGGTAAATATACGCGAATATGATTTAGCAAGGATATGTATTTTGGACTTCTAGCCTGCAATTTTGAGGCAAAAGAGCGTGGAGTAATATCACTGAGATTGGCACCTGCAATATGATTTCCATGGTAGTATTTCCGAATCCCATAATGGCTCTCAACTGCTTCGAGTACGGGAACATTTTCTCTTGTCAACCAGTCAAACTGATGAATACCTTTAACTTCCACAATAGCAGGAGAGACAGGATTCAGAGCAAACCATGAATGCATGCCTGCATATGTTTTCTTATCAGTGATGACATGGAAAACAATCTTTTCAGGTTTTAGAGCTGACTGCACGCCAGAACTGACGACAACTGCCGCAGCTAGGATGTTATCAGTTGACAGTACAAAATGGTGCAATGAGTTGTCAGAAAGCAAAGGGAGTAGTTCTGGTGAAGGCAACTGCTTGCGTGCATGAGCATTGGTCGAGTATTCATCAGTCAAACGCAGTGAAAGACAGTGAATGCCTTTTGGAACTGCACTTGCTGCAAAATGTTTATTCGTTAACTCAGCAAATTTTGATTCCCTGATCTCCCTTTCAGATTTCTCCATCTGCAAAATAATGAATTCATTATATGAAAAGAAGAGTGTAAAGGGAAGTTTAATAAGGGCTATATATAGATCATCTGAACATATAAATAGAATCTGAATGCATGCATAGGCATTAAGAGAACCACAGCTATGGGGTAGATAATGTTGCTCGGGCTCTTCACTTTAAATGACGTACCCGTGTTGACACGACGTGGGTGTGGGATCTGTACTGGGTGTGGTCAACCAATTTTGGGTACTTTTACCGAAATCAACGGAGAAACACGGGACAGATACAATGATTTACGCAATCAAAACTAAAGCTAAAGTAAAATTGAAGAAAAATGAATAGCTTTTATATAGAAAAATGTCTGTTACAAATTTTCCTTTTATCTTATTCTGTGGTTCTCCTCTTGATCAATATTTGCTCCTTGGAATACCTTGTAAGTTTTCCACATAGTGTCTCAGAATTTACACATATAACTCGATTTTTAGATACTCGAATTATTTTAGCCGAATCCCCACACCCATATCCGTACCCCTAATCTTAAAATTAGATCATGAAGGATCCGTACCTTTATTAGACACCCACACCCAAGGCCAAGCAACTTAGACCGAACTTTTATTTTTCTTGGGTTTTTGATAATTTACGTTATGTCAAACAAATAACTGCAGCACCTAATTCATTGCATAGCAAAGATCAGAATGAACCGTGCAACAAAATCTACAACAGTAGATAACATCCAGAGAAGAAGAAGAAGTATTGGTATCCTAGAACAAAACAGGCTATATATGACGGGAAGAAGGGTTCTTTGCTATTAATGAACCAATCTCATGCATTTCATTCCATTATTCATATCTTTCTGTATTTGTCCCTGCCCAAAACAAAAGGCAAGAGAAACAATAAAGCAAAATGAAAATGCAGAATTAATGCACCTAGAAATAAATAGTACACAAATAAAGAGAGAGATCAATTATATGCACATACCATTCCCTTCAACATCAAAGCAAATTCTTTTGTGCTGTGCTTGTTGTTTTTTACTTCAGAAACCAGTTGACTATACGACTCTGGGAGCTTCAAGCCAGCAGGCACTTCCTCAGAGTTCACTTGATTGAGGATCTTAACAAAATCCTTAACAAGCTTCTGCTGAAACAAAAAATGTAAAGGCTTGGGCTAAGGAAAGTATTCCACTTAAACTTGTCCAAAAGAAAAACAAAACAACGAAAGGTATTCAGCTCAAAGCCTCAAATGCTCAACAAGATTTGAAACTAGGACATGAAACCAGCAACAAAAATGTAGATGGAAGTTAGTTTTACCCCTGAACCATCAGATCGCCCAAGGAGCTTTGGTCCCAATCGTCTGCCTAAACAATCTGAAGATCAATGTGAAGGAAATGAGGTTATGGTTTCTCAGGACAACATAAAGAAAATGAAAACTAGCACCCTTTCTGGAACTAAATTAAGAGAGAAGCAGCAAGGACCAGCATCATTACTAGATTTAACAACAAGGCCAAATTCAAACAGCATGTGTAGACACACTGGTATTTTAAGGCTGGGGTCCAAAAACCAAAACAGTCTGTCCAGCAAAAAAGCTTCTTATATCATTTCTTTGGAACAGAGAAACAACATTCCGAAATATCCCAAAGCAATTGAATAATGTGATATGAAATTGTGAACTGAAGAAACTTGTGATTCAAAATAGCACAAAAACCTAGATAACAAACCACGATTACTGACGGTGTATACATAGGAGAATTTGTCGCACATGCAAGAAGCAAATCTAAAACCGCACTTACCATATACCATTCGAACAAAACACATGAAACAGCACTAAGCCCCCCACGCCCACCCAAATGCACACAGATACTCGGTACTTCAACTCATATCACATTCTCCCTCTTTTCCTTTCTAAGGGATATTTGTCATCAAACTGAAATACTTCAATAGTGTAATGATAGAAATAATCAACACTGCTTTAGTAAATCGGGCAACACTCAACAAACTAAGAAATAAAGCAACTCCTACCACATTACCAGTGAGAGGGAAATGATTTAATCCCTATTGAACTGTGACAAAATCCAGGCAACCTAAAAATCAATTGATTAGTCCACTATATGTTCCTTCTTTTTATCAGTCTAACCACTCAACTATACATCAAGGCTCAAGTCCAAGCTAATTCGTCAAGGAAAAGAATCCTCTATATATTGTATTATATTTGTGTCCATAATCAAATCTTTTCGAGTAATTTTTTTTCGGAATCCCACACTTATTCCTACCCAAACTTAATGTAAGTGCACTAAACCGTAATCCCAACTAATTGGTATCACCCATATGGATCATTTGCTTTCATAGTTACATTATGTTCTAGTTTTAGCTACTTTTGCATCGGTTACTAGAGATTATAGCTTTTCTCAGACAACTACCCTTCATGTAATTTAGGTCTATCTTGTCCTTTTGGTACATACCCTCTATCACCATAGTGTTGCTTGACTGGAGCATTTACAAGTCTACACATAAAAAGCTACCTAATAATGATGAAACACGAAAGTTTCCACCTCAACAACAACTTTTGTGAAGAAAAACATGATCTAATTAACTTTACAATAAAGGAAAACAAAACAGAGAAAATATTAAAGATCTATCTAACAATGCAATAAAGGTAAATGGAGGGAAAACGATTAAGTACCAAATGAGGAGCATTTGTTGACACCTTCAAGGGTAACAAGAGCAGTGAGAATGAAGATAAATGGCAACAAGAAAGCGAGGAAGAGTATGGTGTGAAAGAGTTTTCGGTAAGAGAATTGGCGAGATGCGACCTTGATCTTCATCAAATCACCTAGCCCTCCATTGCTATTTGATATTGTTATACTTCTCATGCTAGGTGAGAAGTGCAGCTGCATCTTCCTCCCTTCTCCACCCCAACTAATTTATCTACTCCAATCACCACCCCTATCCCCCAATTCACCAAAACTCCAAACAAAGCTAAACAAAAAGCTACCTTAAATAAGGGTCGGCACCCACTATCTCTCCCTTTATTCTACGCAGTGGGGCAATCTTAAAACAATCAAGAAATGATCTTTTTCACCACAATACCAATTTGAAGACTCTTAACCTCTTTTCCAATTCTGGGTAATGCTTAAACCGTCCAAATTCGCTCATTTCACCATCAGATCCACCAAAACAGAAATTTTGAGGATCTTACCGTTAACGGTCCCTTTCGAGACCAATGTACTGGATTCTCTCACCTCCTCCAAAAAACCCAAACCGAGCTATAGCTTCTATAATAAACGGAAACGTCTACAACCTTCTATTACCAATTTCTTCATAAACACACACACATCTGTGTGTGCAAAAAAAAATAATCTCTGTATGAAACGAATGAATTAAATCAACCCCAAAAAACGAAAATTTGAATCTGATGAATAAATCCGAACAAAATCGGAGGTGGGAATTTGGTTCTTGAGCTGAAATGAGCTAGAAAAGAAATTGAGATGAGAAGAATGGAATACAGAAAGAGAAAAAAAAGGGGAAGATGGGATGTAATGGCCTATTTTTGTGTTATTCTGTGTTTTTTTTTTTCTAATTTTAATGGATAATTCTTTCTCTATTTTAGGGGAAAAATATATTGTTTTAATAACAAAATTTTCAATCTATTTATTATTGTAAGAAACTTATATGACATAACCAAAAATAAATAAAATAAACATGTGGGAACCTGGAAGAGAGAGAGTTATTCGAAAATCTTAAAATTATGATAGAGATGTTCAAGGAGAAAAATTAATTTAGTATTTAAAAATAAATAATTAATGTTATTGGTAAATTATTTAAAAAATATTAATTTTTAAAGTAATAGATAAAAAATAATTATTTTGAAATAATAGACAAAGACAAGTCAATCCAAAAAATTGATTATTTAAATTTTTCTTCAACTCTTTTTTACCCCAATGTAAAAAGAAGACAATAATTGGTTTCGCTAATTAATGTATTTTTAGATAGTGTATAATACAGTTTAAAATGAAACTATGAGAAGTGAGAGTTTTTTACTTACTTAATATTTCCTCAATTTCATTTTTATGTGGCCTCTTTTTTTTTTTTAATAAAAAATGTATTTTTTATTATAGTTAGAAATAATTTAATTTTAAAATTTCTATTTTTATTCTTAATGAAATGTTTATAACCACACAAATATGTAAGAATTATTTGAGACCATAAATTTCAAAAAATTTTATTCTTTTCTGAACACATACTATGTCTAAGTCAAATGATGCAAGATAAAATGGGAGGAGTGAGTATAATATATAAAAGGAAAAAAATAATTAATTAGACAAACATTCCACCATATTTATTATTTCTCCTTTCGTTTGAAATTATTACATATTATCCCACTAATTAGTAATTTTGTACCATATTTAAAATCAGATAAACTTAGCTACATACATTTTTACTATCAGATACACTAAAACATGGAGATAGGTGAACGAGAGAAAAAAAAAAAACATGATAGGAAGAAGCGAACGAAAGAAAGAGAGAAACAAACGAGATAGGAGGGAGGCAAACCAGAGAAGAAAATGGCGAGTAGGACAGAAAAAAGGTGAGCGAAAAAGTCATATACATGTGGATCAACTTGGATACAATGTATATAGAATAAATATCACCTAATTTGTATTTCAATGTATCTGGACGTGTTAAATACATGTATCAGAAGTCTTTAATATGATAAAATATATAATATTACGAACTAGCGTGAATCTAAGTAATTGACTCATAAACTAGTGGAGTTTCTATAACATAATCTTATATTTAATCAATGTAAGCAAAAATAATAACTTTTATAATTTTGATTAGTTGATATACCACAGTAAGTTTTAGATTGTATTATTAATGTTAATGTTAATATATACTTTGGTATATCAATAAAAACTTCATCTATAAACAAGTAACACATTCTTTTTTATTTTTTAATAGCTACAATTACCTATTAAAAAGATTTTGTAGGATTAGAATTAAAAGTTAAATGTATGTATAAATAAGATAAGTTTGTAATGAACTGATGAGTCAATTTTACTAAAATTAAATGAAATATGGTTCAAAAGATTTTAGAAAAAAAATTTAACAAAAATAAAGATGAAGTTTTTCTGCTAAACAAACTCTAATTAAGATTAATTTAATCAGAATTTGACTTTGATATTTTATTTTTTATGATTCTTGTTGTGTTCAAGATGAATTAGTCGTGTAAGGCACGATGCATTAGGCATTATTTACACATTATTAGGCAATTTCATTGATTTGCTTATCCACAAATCAAAAAGTTTATTTTATTTTAACAAAAATATTTAGTATTTATGATTGATAAATGATAGATATGTGCAGGCTTAATTGTTTCTCTGAACTTGAATATTCAATGATTTTTATTTTTGTAAGATTACTTTATAAATTTATAGGAGAGTAAGATATGCATGCATGTCACATAGACTTTTTATTCTCACGGTAATGTTTTTTTTTTTTTAAAAAATAAAGAATAATTAACTTTTTAGATTTTCTTTTTAGATCAAACTAGTAAAGTTTTGCATAATCACATTCACAAATTTAGCCCAAAGATACTCTATTGAAACAGATAATCATTGAGTGAAAAAAAAAAATCGATAATCATTATATATACATAAAATATATAATACGAGTTATTTAAGTAAAATTCATTGTTTTGTTTTTATTTTTCATAAAATTTAGGCAGCATGTCACGTTTTTCTCTTCCGAAAAGACTTTGCGCGCATTAATTAATTTAAATTGACTAACCAATTCACTGACCGACAGAAATTTTAATCCCTATTTAATTGTCGATTTTAAAAATGACACATATTAAGATAACAATAATTAACATATTAAAGTTACAATTTTATTCATATTAATTATAGTTTCAAAAGAAATGAATTAAAACTTGAATATAAAAAATGACATTCTTGTTGGTCAATCAAAGATCAAGACAAATCACCTTTGGAGTGGCCACAATGATTTACGCTTGGACTGTCATGTTAGCGGTCTCAAATTCGAAACTTCTTGCCAACAACAGCAAGGAATTTGCTTGCTTTCTAGGTCGGATTTTACCCTGTATGCATCCAAAGGTAGCGATTGTAAGTTTTCCTTGTTATAAAAAAAAAGAAATCTAAGACAAACTGGGCATATAGAGGTTAAACAATCAAACTCTAAACACTTCTTTATAAACTATAGCTGAAAAAAAAAACTTGGGTCTTCATGTTCTGGCTTTAATCAGCTCTAATTGCCAAATTACTGTCCACTTCCTTTGATAAAAGCAAATGCGACTACTATCAAACATATGGCATATGATGTAACGTACAAGTAAACTATTCATATCGACTGTAAGAAGTCTGAGAAAATGAAAAGAAAACGAGCGCCATCTCCTCTAGATCTCCATCGGAATTCCCATTCTATCTGGCGGGGGCTTCTCCAGATGCTTGCTTTTTCATGTTAGCAATGTGCTTTTTACCGGTGACATGATTACTGAAAACAGTCTCACTGTTGCAAACCACTTTACATACAAGACATTGACGGACGTCATTTGCAGCTGCTCCTCCTTCCAAAACCTTTTGTGTCTTGGTCTCCAACTTCTCACTCAGCTCAGCTGCCTTCTTCATTGCATCTTTCGCATCTCCAGAATTTACTATGTCAGGCTTCTCTTGTGGTCCAATAGATGTACTAACTGGCACCTCTGAAGGAACAAGAGATGCAGAAGCAGGGACAGACTTCTGTCGCTTTGTTATGTTAGCAATGTGCTTTTTGCCAATGAGATGAGTTCTGAAAACAGTCTCACTGTTGCAAACCACATTGCAAGGAAGACAAATACGGACCTCATCTGTGGCTGCTCCTCCTTCCAAAACCTTACGTGTTTTTGTCTCCAAATTCTCAACCACTATAACGGCCTTCTCCACTGAATCTTGTCTATTTGCTGAATTCATCTTGTTAGGCTCCTCTTGCAGTCCAACAAATGGGTTCTCTGACGCTACAGAAGTAACAAGAGGGGCAGAAGTAGAAGCTGTGATAACACTGCCTCCTTTTAAGTTATCCAAACTTCTTTTGTGTTTTTTGCCTAATATATGTGTGTCAAGAACAGTTTGGCCGGTAAATTCAATTTTGCAAATATGACACCATACAGGCTTCATCTTAATTTTCCTTTGGCCTCCTCCCCAAGACCCACTTCTCAGAGGTTGGATAAAAAAGTTGGGATTTATATTTGCAGGAGTCAAATTCTCTGCACCATTTAGGGACACTGCAGTTATCTGTACATAAAGTACTCGGATTACATTCTTTTTAAATAGAAGAGAAATTATATATAGCATAGAATGCTGAAACCATTTAAATATATAAATATGTGATATGACGAAGCAGGAAGATAGATGTGCCAGATTTAGTATGTGGATGAGATGTTTGTAAGAATTATTTACTGCAGCAAATGAACAAACTTCAAGTGAGATGTCAATCCCACGAAAGATTATCATCTAATACAACCACATGAATGAAACACGTGGTCAATAATTGCAGAACAAAAACAGCATGAGGAGGTAGGTCTTTCTTTAACGGGATCCAGCTTTGGCCCTTGCATGATGACGGGTGCATAACTTATCATCAAATGTCATAAATTTAGCAACATTTTTAAGCATCTACACATGAACACCAACCTATCATCAACAGTACAACAACGTCTCAGTCCCAAACAAGTTGGGGTCGGCTATATGAATCCCCACTTCAGCTCATTTCATATCCTAGTCTTTCTTACAAATTAAATAGAAGTAAAAAATAAGTCAAACTAGCAAAGCATCAACACTATCATGGACTGCCTCAATCAGGAAAACCAACCTTAAAAATGTCAACTGATCCAAGATAGAAGACTTCTACAGGATCTGACTTTATTAGTCACTGAACCTCAGTCCCTACATGTATAAAGACAATCTGATTCCACAAAAAGTAACCTTTATTATTGTTTCCCACCTCCCCCTTTTCTTATCAGTTGTTGCTGTTTAGTTGCATATAGAGAGATTGTTGGATTTAACAGTTGGAACCACCTTCTCGGTAAGAGAAATTCCTTAATTTACCACTTTGTTTATTGCATATAACACAAATGGTTTTGAAACACCAAGATAAATGTTAAAGATTTGGTTGCAACTAAAATAAATATAAGAGCTTAGGCGAGACTTTTGGATGATTTGATGACTCACTTCCGATAAAAGTCATATAAACTGAGACATTTTGGATAGTTTAGAAGTAGCCGTTGTATCACTTGCCCTTACTTTTACTCTTTCTTGTTTGACTTGCTACCTAGATAAACCCCTTAAACTTGACGTGTTAGCCTTATAAACTTACAGAATGACCAATTAGATACTTGATAATAATGTATCCTCTAAACACATAGTTCATCAAAACCAAGGGCGTGAAAAACATTTGCTGGTGATCTACCAAATAACGAATGAAAAAAGGACACGTGTCAAAAATAGAAAAATAATAAATAAAAAACAACCCCCTCTCCCACAAGACTACATCCCTACTAGCCCGCTTATTCTTTTTCATCTGCACCCTACAGCAATCCCCCATTGATTTCTCCTTTCTTCCTCAATCCCCACTCCTCCCTCCTCCACCTGTAGCCCTCTCTCATATCTTCTCTGCAAACCCAGCTTCATTGTCTCCCTTTCCCCTCAACCCTTGCTCCCATATCTCTTTTTCTTTAGTTTCTTCTCTTTTTTAAATAAGCAATTAAGTACCATTGACAACTACAGGTAAGATATTAGTTCTAATAGAAATAAGAATACGACACTGAAACATAAAAAGCAAAAATACATAATCTAGGCTTTTTCACGCACCTAGATACGAGTATAAATCACATGATTTGCCATGTCAGCATGAGGTCCTTATATGGCCTATTCATGTCAAGTTAAAAGTGTCTAACTGGTAACTTCATAAGTTTATATTACAAAAATGTGCCACGTTTAAGGCACTATCTAGGTATTTAGCCTTCTTGTTTCTTACTTAAAATCCAAATTCTTTTCTTCAAACCTTCTCGAATTTCCACCAAAATCAACTCACGAAATCCAGATGGTTCTTCATCACAATAATATTACCATCAGTACTCGTTTATAGGAATTAAAAGTTAACGGGAGAAATGAGACGCTGCAGTAGTTATGGATCTGGCTACATTATGTAGGCATTCATCCCTTCTTTGGGATATGAATTTGAATACTCTATGGAACAAAAGAAAACATTAACGAATTTTACAATCGTTTGAAAAATGTTATTATTAAATGACACCAAAATCATATAATCCCTCCATAATTAGAATGAAACAGGCCAAAGGATACTGATGGTGATACTTGAAAGACACCAAAATTACTCCCTCTTTATTCCAATTTATATGTTCCAAATTTTCCATTTCATGACGCGACACAATGATTAGTATCAATCCATTAACAATATTATTCATATGAGTTTAGCAACTGATAAAAACTCAAATTATATCCCTCCCAACAAAAGAAATGTTTGAGCTACACAATAGCGAATGACCTCTGTATACATAACAGGAAAATAATAACTGACCTTGTATCTACAAGGTAACTTCCACGGTGAATGAACCCCCTTCTACCCCTCTAGCTCCACCTTCTCTACAGGATAACTCTATCCATCAATACATAGGAATACAAGAAAATCCACTGAATGTCACCTTTGCTGAAAACTCAAACCTAGATTCCCAAGGTTGTACATCAACTCATAAGACTCCTAGACCAACCCCATGGAGAACATTCTAGTCCATGTCTCAGTCCCAGTGTGACTGATCATCCTCTCGGACTTAGACCTGCTAATCATCGCCTTGGTAAGCTATTGACTCACCAACAAGATAATCAGACGCAGTCTTAACTATTTACATTTCAAACATTCATATATCACTTCATCATAACTAATACAACACATCAATCCAATAAACACATCTTATATAGATGGAACATGTATATCAAATTTGCTGATATTCAAGGATGCTCAATTAACAACAGAAGTGTTTACAACTGACCTCACCAGTCCTGATAGGGCCATTTGATCCCAAAAGTCGCACCACATTCGGATCCTGATAATACACCTGCGTTGCTTCCACAGAGCTAGTAGCACCATTGATCTGTCCATACCGATAGACCATACTTTGTCCTTGGAATTCGTGTCCTCCACCATAACCAAGTGCATATGAACTAGGGTTAGGGTTTTGAGGCACAGATTGATCGGAATTCGTCATCACCGGTGGTGAAGGGTTAGGGTACAAGGCTGGGTTTGGCGGTACTCCGGCCCATGAATTGTAGTTGTACTCCATTGAACTATGAGCAAAATTGAGCAATATATGTTAGAGATAAATGGAGAGCTTCATCAATGGAGTTCACCAAGAATTTGGCTGAAGTTATGTATTTGTTGTTAAATTCATTGGGTTATTGACACAAATAGGAAATATCCAAAATAGTTTTTTTTCTTCTTTTTTTTAGTTTTATTAAATAACATTGCGTTTTAACTTTTATGATTTAGAAATTAAAATGATGCTTTTTTTTTATTATATGATTTATATGTTATTTAACTTTTAGAAAACATTCGAGATCATAAAAAGAAAATATTATGAGTGATGATTTAAAAGTATGGAAATTTAATTAATTTTATGAATTATTTTATTAATTTATTACAATGTACATGTTATTAGTTTAAAGTGTATTTCTCTATCATGAATAAAAATGAAATATGATAATGTAATTTATGAGCTGACTTTAAGAATTTGTTTAATTTTTTTCTCTAAACCTAAAAGTGCATTTTACATAAATATTAAAAGTGGGAATAATATTTAAATATATATCAGAGTTTATTATTTTTGTAAAAGTATACAAAATAAGATCATTTGATAGTCATTGTTTATATTGTCTCATAGTTTAATTTTGTCTTTCTTTATGAGCTTATTATTATTATTATTTATCTTTTTCTTTGTTTATGAGCTAACTTTAAGGATTTTGATTGTTTTTTCCTAGTAAACTTAAAAGTGTATTGTTATGAAAACATGAATAACAAGGATATAAATTTAAATGCGTGTCATATTATATATATTTTTCCAAATCACCCGATAATTTTGTCTCTTTTTAAAGAATTTATTCAAAAAATAATCTCGACAATACACATGCAGAAGAATGAAAAATTAGGATTCAACAAATTACAATAAGTGTATCAAAATTTTAACACTATTTTGATTCTTTTATCTTTTTAAATATAAAAATTATCAAACCAGTCAAAATTATATTTTTTTTATGTTTTAGTTTTACCCTTAGCATAATATATTCTCAAGACTCCTTTTGTTCTTTTTTACTTGTCCAATTTTGATTTTTCTACTTGTCATTTTTAAAAAATCAAGAAAATAAATTATTTTATACTTATTATATAGCTAATTTATTTAGAGAGTTATTATTTTTTAAAAAGATAGAACCTCCTTAATTAGTAAATTGATTTTGAAATTCTATCAATTAATATAGGCAAAATAGTAAAGTCATTGTGTCAATTATTATTTTCTTAATAAGTGTGTCAAATAAAAAATGAATAGATACGTGTTACCAAATAAAATATGAACAAATAAATAAGGATCGAGAAATGAATATAGATAATGTGGTAAAATACTTATATCATTAATAATTGTTTTTTAATTAAATATGTAAATCAAAAAGTGACAAGTAAAATGAACAGAGAAGTTGAGTTCTAACTGCTAAACCAATATGCGCTATGTCAAAACTTGTTAAGCAAATTTCTTCTTTTATTTTTCTTTCAGAAAAATGCATAGCACATATTTCTCTATCTGGACATTATTTAAGACTTATCTTCTTCTCTCACTACTCATGAGTTATGAATATCATATACTATAACTTGTCCCAAAATGTTTGGTAGCAAGATTTTTGAATCGAACAAACAAAATCCTCTGACAAAGACAAGTAAATGACAAAGGTGATATCATCAATACAAAAGGAACATTAAGAGTCTGGTAGTGACCATGAATGGTCTTTCAGCCTAAGTGGGATAAAACAAAACAGAAACTGAACGTCGTAAAAAAAAAGGTAAGAATCCCAGCTGACTGCATCATATAAGTAATATCTTTGATTTGTGAACAAGCTACTACTCGAGCCAGGTAAAGCGATTAAGCAACAGCTGGCATGTCCTTGAGCCAAGCATCCAGAGGCTTACCAATTGAGTAGACTATAAATCCAATCTCCCTAAGCTTCTCCGCGTCCACAACATTCCTACCATCAAATATAAAAGCAGGTTTTTGCATGCTATCATACATCTTCTTATAGTCGAGAGACTTAAATTCATCCCACTCTGTAAGGATGCAGACAGCATGGGCATCCTTAGTTGCTGTATAGGCATCCCAAACAACGCTGACTTGTTTCACGGTTGTTGGACTCATTGGCTGAAGGTGAAGAGGATGATCCCAATCGAACTTTTTCATTGAGAGGTCTCTCTGAATTTGGTCCTCATTCACTTGAGGATCATATATGCTCAAATTAGCCTTGTCCCCTAGCAGTCCCTTGCAAACATCAATTGCAGGGGTCTCTCGAGTATCACCAGTATCCTTCTTGAAAGCAAAACCTAGAATGGCGACTTTCTTGCCTGATACTGTGTTGAACATGGAGGCAACAACGCGGTTGACAAAACGATTCTTCTGATAGTCATTGATCTTGATAACCTGTTTCCAGTATTCAGCTACCTCTGGAAGACCATTGCACTCACAAATGTAAACCAGATTCAGAATATCCTTCTGGAAGCAAGAGCCACCAAAACCAACACTGGCATTAAGGAACTTGGGACCAATCCTTGAGTCCTTTCCAACAGCATATGCTACCTGTGAGACATTTGCTCCAGTAGCCTCACAAAGAGCTGACATGGCATTCACAGAAGAGATTCTTTGGGCCAAAAATGCATTGGCAGCCAATTTTGAGAGCTCAGCTGACCACAAATTGGTGGTGAGGATGCGTTCTTCAGGGACCCATTGGGCATAAACATCCTTCAATGCTTGGATAGCCTTCTGCCCCCCTGGAGTTTCCCGACCTCCGATTAGGACCCTGTCAGGTTTAAAAAGGTCTTCGATAGCGGTCCCTTCTGCAAGAAACTCAGGGTTTGAGAGGATCTGGAAGTTAATGCCCTTGCTGTTGTGGGTCAAAATCTTTTCAATTGCCTCGGCAGTTTTGACAGGAACAGTTGATTTCTCAACAACTATCTTATCAGATTTTGAGACATCAGCTATCATGCGAGCTGCACTCTCCCAATAAGTTAGATCTGCAGCCTTGCCTGCTCCGAGACCCCTTGTCTTGGTAGGAGTATTCACAGAAACAAAAACGATATCAGCCTCCCGCACATGTTTCTCCACATCTGTGCTGAAGAAGAGGTTCCTGCCTCTGCACTCCTTGACTATATCATAGAGGCCTGGCTCATATATGGGGAGTGTATCACTGTTCCAGGCTGTGATACGAGGCACAGAAATATCAACAACAACAACTTCAATAGAAGGGCATTTGAGTGCTATGACAGCCATGGTGGGCCCCCCAACATATCCAGCTCCTATACAGCAAATCTTAACCATTTTCCTTTGTTCCAAACTGCAAGATATAAAAGTTCATGACTCCATGTATTTTAAGGCTGTATTACACACGACATAAAGGAATCTCATAATATAAGGACTAATGAGCAATATGCACAAAATTTTTGACAAAAGTTTGAATGTGTTTATAGAGGAACAAAATGGACCCAAATAGTGGAGAAAGAATGTAGAGGAGTCATATAAACAAGCGTTGGAATCGAGGTACACTTGGTAGATTCATTGATAGTCTTTATATATTGCCACTCACTGACCCTGCTCAGCAAATGCTTGTCCTAGTCCTACAGTGATATCCACAACCAAAACTGATAGCATATACATAATATGAGCTAACTACCAACCACCAGATCTACATTCTTAATCCCTAAATGTATTACATCATAAAGGAGTAGGCTTTCATGTATTTTAGCACTACAACAGTATAAAGTTTTAGTCAAAAGAAGGAATTAAACAGAAACACATGTTGCCTACGCACTGCGACAGGGGCGAACTTATAGGCCATATTATGGGGCATGCGAACACGTGATCTCTCCACAAAACTAGATATTTTATGCAACTATGTTCTAAAACACGCTTACTACAAGAAGCCTAAATGGTGCACTTATCAAGTGATTCGCCTCTCCCCTGCTGTACCTTTTACTTTATAGTTTATTACTACTTGCTAAGCCACGTCCACGGATTCACCTATGGTACTGTTTACATATAACTTGAGAATTCGATCAAATATGCACCAATCAACAAAACGAAATGTGAGAATTTCATTAATTGGACAACAAAATTCCACAAGCAATTACATTTACTAATCATGAACTTAAACGGATCTAAATTTAAAAAAAAAACAGTCAGATTCAGAGTCCTCCTCTCGCTCTGAGCTAAAATTCCACTGACATTCACCAGATCAACTCATATCACAAATCAACCAATAAATTATCAAATCAAACATTAGATCTAGAGAAATCACAACAATCAACCACGCATTTCCGCAGGAAACCGAAGATTACATATCAAAGCTAAGTACACCGACAATAAAAAAAACGCTCAAAATTCACATCTAGGAAAAAACTTGAGGAGAAAGTGAATCAATAACAAAATGAATGAAGCAAATTATCATCACTGACATGCGAAATCAATAAGAAATGGAGTGAAGAGAAAGAGTACCTGTAGTTTAACGAGAGAAGAGGGAAAATGGATCTGGAAAAAGATGAAGAGAATTATGAGAGCTAAGAAGGCGGGGACATTCTTAAATAGTCTGTTTTGTGTCAAATCTTAGATCTAACCCAACGCTGCAGCAGAGCTTGACGAATGACGAGTCTTCTTTAAGCCAAAATCATAATTTTATTAATCAATTATTAGTTAGGTGTGATTTGGTAGTTAGTACCAAAGGCTGAGTTCTTCGGGTATTAAATCGTAATATTATGTTTGAATCATTATTATTTAATTGTATTGTATCGTATCGTTATTATACTTGCAATATTTGTTTTGATTGTTATTTAAAATGTATTGTACTTTATTTTTAAATTTTGTTGTTAGGTAAGAATGAAAATCTCTATTTTATGGAACAACCAATTTGGTGTGTTTTCATTGTTACTTAATTTTTTTTCCAATTATATCTTTACATAATATTTGAAAATACAATTTTACGTTTTATCTTTAATTATTTAAATCTAGTCAAACCTCTTACCCTAGAATAATAAAGGATATTTTACTAAATTAATTACAGTACAATTAAAATGTTATTCAACAACAACAAACAATACATCTAGCCAAACATTGTATCTACCATACAATACAGTATAATAGAGCACAATACAATACAATACATTATGAAACAATGGTAACAATGATCCTAACAAAGTGTAAAAAGTAAATTATTCATATGTAAACGTATTTGATTTATTATAGACAAATTATAGACAAATTATAGAAATACGCACATTTTATTTCATTTATTTCTATTATCTCCTATTATTTTTAAAAATCTCTAAAGTCACTTACTTCTTTAATGTATTGTAACTGCATATTAATGTATTTGAACTAGTATTTAATGTATCGAGTTAATTTTTAATGTATTTGAACTATATATTAATATATCTGAATCAATATTTAATAAATTTAACTAACTAAAACATGTACGTATAAATCACGAGAAGATCTATATTATTTTATATAAAATAAAAACTAAAATAACTTATATATACTAACTAATACATAAATGTATTTAACTAATACATGCTTGCATTATTTGCTTTTTGTTTCAAATATCTGGATGGGAGTACTATCACTGCATAAAAGTCATATTTTTTTTCCGTTGAACAGAGGAATTTTATTTGTGCATAAAAGTCATACTTCTTTAGTTCAATTAAGTTGTTATATTTTTTCTTTAAAAGTTAAATTGTTTTTTTTTGGCAATATTCTAAAATTATATTTTCTTAATTGAATTGACATAAGAAAAATTGTATTTTATGGTGTTTTATATAATTGTTAAATGTTTAAATTTTAAAATAAAACTTTAATTTAGTTTAACACTTAAAAAATAAATTAAATTTAGTTTTAACAAGCTAAACATAAAAACTAATTTAAGAGGGAGGAAATACGTAAAAATGAATAGTCGACTGTCCTATTCCAAAACTTAACATTGGGGCCCTATCCCAACCTCTTGCACTAAATTAGGCATGCTATATTTTTCCATATAAATGCAACAATAAATAATTAAATAATAAGTACACTATATTACTACTCCTATAATAATAATAATGAATATTCTTTGATTATATATATATATATATATATATATATATATTTGGAGCATTAGAGTTATTCTGCGAAAAACTGTCAGGATCGACGGATCTCACGACGGACCATCATGGGCACGACGGACCGTCGAGGGGGTCTCGTTCTAAAACACTTAGAATTTAGAGAATTGGGTACTGAGATCGACTCTCTGAACTTCGCGACGAAATGGCAGGACGGACCGTCGCAGGCATGACGGGCCGTC
>NC_028638.1:40447801-40475228 GCF_001406875.1 Solanum pennellii
CTTCATGTCTTGATGCCTTGAAGTTCCGGCATGGACTAGCTTTTTACTTATTTTAGCTTCTTAGATACTCTTAGATTAGTAATTTGAGGATAGATGTTCTTGTGGTGATGACTTCCAGATTTTGGGGATAATGATTTATAAATTTTAGAAGCTATTTAATTGATGTCATTAATAAGTTTTAAGTCTTCCGCATTATTATATTCTGTGTATTACGATCGAAATGTTAGGATTAGATTGGTTGGTTCGCTCACATAGTAGGATAAGTGTGGGTGCCACTCGCGACCCGTTTTGGGTCGTGACAAACTCTCTCTCTCTCTCTCTCTATATATATATATATATATATATATATAGAAAGAATGTGAGATGGTAAAATAAAGAGAAAAGAGTTTCAAAATATATTTAATTTTGACCGAAATTATTATAATAATCTCAAACTTTGGACTGAATCTATTACCCTCCACTCTAGTGTATTTCAAAGATATTTAGGTGCTCACGTGACATCATAAAAATTATATCATTATAAATAGTAGTGTATCCGGATGGACCTTTGCATATCTTAAAATACACTATTAAATAGTACATGGAATAACAGGTTCAGCCCTAAGTTTGAGATTATTACAACAATTTTGATCGAAGTTCGAATATATTTTAGTCATTTTTGCCAAAAATAAATAAACACAATTTTCAAGCATATATAATGTGTATTATAGCTTTATTTAATTTTTTTTTGATATTGCACAAATTGAACACATATATATCTATATATTATAAAAACTTTTATTCTTCTCTTCATTCTCAATTGTATAACTTTTTTTAAAAAATTATTGTCATTGCCAAACTTGTTGATACAAATATAATAATTTAATTAATTAGAGATCTTATTCTAACTTTTAGAGATCTTAAGTTGAATTTTCATAAGAGGCCACATACTCTAATGATTCCAACTAAATTATGTTAATCTAACTTTGATTTCAAGTTGCTTAGTTGTTGAATTGTTGTTAGTTTGGTAGTATAAAGTTTAGAAATTGAAGATTACTTAATAGAAGAATCTTAGTTCAAACTCATATTATTATTATTTTATTCAATATTGAATATTTATATTAAGATATGATTAAATTTAAAATAGTTTGTAATGTTTATTTCAAAGCTGGCATTTCTAACAAGAATTCTATTATTTTTTTTATAGCAAATGTATTCATCCATGGTTCTCTCTCCATTACGGAATACTAATTTTATTTAGGAGTAATTACACCTAATTTTAAACTATAATCGAAACTTCAGAAACATATATTAACTAAATTAAAATTCTATTATCTCTTGAATTCACTTTTTAAAATTTTTTTGTGTACCTTGGCTTACATGACATCCAAATACCTCTCACGCGTCTTAATAACGTGGAGTCACGAAGTATGCCACGTAAGTAGGGATGACAATGGGGCGGGGCGGGGCGGGTTGAGCTTAACCTGCATAATTTTTAATCCGTCCCGCCACGCATAGCAACTTTTTTCATTTTCAATTCACCCCATTCTGCCCCGCATGAACTTTTCCTTGCATACTTTTTTAATATTTTCTTTTTCTAGTTAAGTTCGATGATCAAAATAAAATTTATAAAAAAAAAATATTTTTTTATTAAGTTGTATTAATTTAATAGGATAGTGACTTAAAATTTTATTTTTTAAGGTCAATTAGAAACATGTAAGAAATCGTATTATTTTTTATTGAACCACTTTGATTTACTATCTTGAATATTTTACTAGTTTTAAATAAATTATTTTAATAAATAATATTCTATCCCTCTTATAACATGTAAGAAGTTAAAATTAAGTTTGAACACACATGAAACCACATATATTTGTAACCCGCCTCACCCCACATTAATTTAAATAAAACCTACTTCAACCCGCTCGGCATCCCACACGCCCCGCCCTATATAGCCTTAGATTCATCCCGCCCTGTCTCATTGCCATCCTACACATAAACAAAGTTCAGAAAGTAATAAGACCTTAATTTAATTAATATGTGTCTCTAAAATTTCGCTCATATCTTATCCCTTTTATTTATATTTGCTCTATCATACCATAATATATTTGATAAAATTTTAAGGCCAATGAGTTAAACGCTTAGTGAGTTTGTTGAGGTTATGTATAGGTGTGGGTGGATCAAGAATATTCTACATGTTATTTTCCTTTTGGACAATAATAAGTACTATAAATATACTTTTAACACATTTATTTAAAATAGGGAAAAGGGTCAAACATGCCCCTAAACTATTCGAAAAGTCTAGATATATCATCCGTTTAAAATTTGGTTCACTCATGTCCTCGTCGTTCAACTTTTGGTCCAAATATGCCCTTATGGGCGTTAGTTGCCATGTTGGATGTATCCAACTTATTTTTCATTTCTTTAAATGTCACATGGAATTGTCATATCATTTTGACCTTACCACATGACATTTATATGAAAATCGAAAGATATTTGGACTCATAAACACCTAATTCCACCAATAAATCAACCCCCTTTTAAATAAATGATCCGATCGATTTTCAACAATTTTATTTAATTTTTATTTTTTTTGATAAATTCCGAAAATGAGTAATTGATTAATAAAAAAAATAGGAATAATATGAAAAAAATATAAAATTAAAGCGGAAAATTCACAAATAATTATAGTAACCTTAAATTTAATTTAACCACTTTTTTAAAAAAAAATTATTTTTTTGATAAATTACGAAAATGAGTAATTGATTAATAAAAAATATGAAAAAAATATAAAATTAAAGCCAAAAATTAAAAAATAAATACAATAACCTTAAATTCAATAATATCAACATTTTTTTTAATTTTTTATTTTTTAGGCTAATCCCAAAAATGAGTTTATTAACAAAAAATATGAAAAAATATAAAAATAACGCAAAAAATTCACAAAATAAAAAATAGGAAAACATGAAAAAAAAATATAAAATAAAAAAATTGTTGAAATTATTGAATTTAAGGTTACTATATTTATTTTTGAATTTTGACTTAAATCTTTTATTTTGTTTTCATATTTTTCCCTTTTTATTATAAATTACTCATTTTCGGGATTTGTCGAAAAAAAAAATTTAAAAAAATTGTAGAATGTTACTGTATTTATTTGTGAACTTTTGGCGTTAATTTATACTATTTTCATGATTTTCATACTTTTTATTAATCAATTACTCATTTTCGGAATTTATCGAAAAAAATAATTTTTTTTAAAAAGTGTTTAAATTGAATTTAAAGTTACTATAATTATTTGTGAATTTTTAGCGTTAAATTTATAATTTTTTTCATATTATTCCTATTATTTTATTAATCAATTACTCATTTTTTAAATTTATCGAAAATAATAAAAATAAAATGAAATTGTTGAAAATCTGTCGGATAATTTATTCAAAAGGGGGTTGATTTATGGGGTCGGATTAGGTGTTTATAAGTCCAAATATCTTTTCATTTTTATATAAATGTCATGTGGTAAGGTCAAAATGACATGACAATTCCATGTGACATTTAAAGAAATGAAAAATGAGTTAGATATGTCCAACATGGCAACTAACGCCCATAAGGGCATATTTGGACCAAAAGTTGGACGGTGAGAGTATGACTGAACCAAACTTTAAAAGGAGGGTATATCTAAACCTTTTCGAATAGTTTAGGGGCATATTTGATCCTTTTCCCTTTAAAATAAGACAGTTTTCATATTCATGATTGGAGATAAAATAATATATCTAATATGTTGGGAGGAGTCATGTTCAAAGCTATAAGGCACAACATTGCAAATTTTAAGATTTTAATTATACGATAGTAACTTAGTTTGATATTTTAGAACTTTAAATTAAACTACTAAAAAGTTATTATCCATCAGTAAGATTTTCAAGAAGAGGAATCAATGTATTGTATTGCAGAAATGACTATCATTTTATTAAGTTGAAGGAATCTTTCTTATTCCAAGCAAATAAGAATTATACGGGACAATCCAAGAGTTATTTAAATAATTTTTTCTTATCTTGATAACTTCGCCAGTGTTGCGTTTCCTGTAAAAATCATTTCCTTTTGATGCTTTATCGATAATTTTTTTTGGATATTTGAATTTACAGTAACCTTTCTTCCTTAACAAGGTAACTTTCGAATACCACAGTGCCACCCGCTTTGCTCACATGAAAACAATATAGGATATTGTAAAGGATCATAACAACCAAATTAATAGTTAACTCTTTGCGTTGTGTTATTGTGAGTATAAATCTGAACATGTGGTACATGTACATCATCACAATCATTTTCACTCACCCATATTAGAACTTGGTAAATTGAATATTCGCCGGTCCAATTCAATCACATTTAAGGGCGATATGATGATTTTGCAAGTTAGAAATCTTAGATAAAGTTCACAAAAATATATAATATGAATTATCTTTTAGTATGTCCATTAGTTCCTTCACTACCGATTCATCCACTTTATCAGAAAATGTCATTCTATTCGCAACCTTATTCTCATTATCATAAAAATATAATTGTAAGTTACTAGGGCTTCTTTCATTGGGATAAAAATTATTTATAAAGTGATACATATGTAAGGAAAAATGTAAGTAATTAGTTTGATATGCTCTAACCTTGTGAAATAGAGGAATAACATTTTAAATTACGGTCTCATTTGTTTGCACTTAATGGAGGTATGAATCATAATCCTTCATATTCGGCCTATTAAGTATGTTTGGTTTTTAGGTTTGAATCTTTTTTTTAATGAAATATAATTAGATTGTAGTTATATTCAGATTAAAATACCTAAATCTTAATACAAATATAAATATTCAGATGTATATTCAGATTTAGATCTCTTAATCTTAATGGAAACAAATGAGATCTAAGATTATCCTTAATAAGACTTGGTGATTCAACAGGGTTGGTCGAATTTGTATTTGCAAGAAGCCACCTAGTTGTCGCCTCTCTTAGCAGCAGAAGCGCATTCTTCCGTTAATTCCTTATATATAAAAGTAGTAAAGTAATATATATAGTATATACACTCCACATTCTTGTGGATGATATTTTTTACATATATAGTAATTCATTTTAGAATTATGCAATACACAGGGGTGTTAATGGTTTGGATTCATTATTGATAAAATCAAAATAAATTAATCTAATCAATTTTTAAATTTCTAAAATCAAATCAAACAAAAAAAAATTGTCTATTTGTTTTTTTTTTAAATTCGAAAGGTATAAATTTGTTGAGGGTATACACATTTTGATAGACAAGGATACGTATACATGAACAATCCAGTCAAAAAATTATCGTGGATTCAATTGAACAAAATTAGAGTTATTATTTTATAAACAAAGTAATTGAATTAAGAAAAAATGTAACTATATAATGTGAAGTAGGGTAGACACAGCCTGAACTCTGATGTAATGGATTTTGACAGATTGAACTTAGAGTTCTAATAGTAGAACTAAAATTTATGTGCTGGACTTTAGGATATAATAAAGTTAAAACCTAGTTAATTTAAATTTAACAAAATACTTATATTTTATCTATGAATAATATATTAAATTATTATGAAAATCACATATATTATTTTTTTGTTAGATTTGATTATTTTTTGCGTCTTTTTAGTAAAGTGATTCAATTTAAATTATGGTGCAATTTTGATTTTTTTAATCATAACTATGAAAAATCCTTACAAATTATTTTTGATATATTAAAGGAAAAAAAGATTAATATATCCTGAACTATCTTAAATGATATGCGGATATTCTCTGTCGTACTTTTGAGACATTGATACTTTTGCTGTGCAAAAATTAGAACATATATATCTTTATTAACGGACATACACGTGTCATAATCTTATTCACCGGCCCGACATCGGATCGTTGAATAACATTGCACCACCTGTTTCTATTTAGTCATCTGTTAAAATGAATGCATATAATTCTAATTTCTGAACGACAGGATATCAATATCCCAAAAATATAACGAAAAATATTTTTATATTTACAATAATTCGAGAATATATTTATTTATATAGCTAATAATAAGAACACAATATTACTAAATGTGACCATATTCATCATTATTGTTTTATACACACTGCCAAATGGCACTGATATGTTCCTTCTGAAAGACAAATAAATTTAACAATCTCGAGGAGAAGTTCACTTTACTTAGGCCGGAGGAGGAGTTTGATGCCGGAATCCCAAAACCTGCTAGTGTGTAATCGGAGAAAGCTTATCTATGGAGCGCGTAAGGCTTCGATTGACGTTCGAGGACCCGAACATTCTCACTGATTTACAGAAATCAGAGGGTCTGAGGTGCAGTTGGTTTCTTCTCAAACCCCAATTGCTACACAAAAGTATCTCCGATCTGTCTTCTCATATTCTCCGCACTTTTCAACTCCATAGCTCTTGTCCGCATGGCCTTCTCCTCTCTGTATGTTCTCTAACTTCAGTTTTTTTTTAGTTGATTACTGTTTGCTTCTTTATGATTTGTGGATTCAGTACTTTGTACTAGTTGAAATAGAGTGGTTCACTGAGCTTGCGTGCACTTTAACTGAGTAGCTACTGTTAGAAAAATAGGAAACATAATCGAAGAAGAAATGACTTTGTCCGTATACATATTAGGAAAATACAAGGAATTTCATACAGTAAAGCCTATTTTTGTACCTGCACATTTCTCTTAAGCTACTTCGAGAGTGCTTGTATTTATAGAACTTAAAAGAGATGATTTTTCAGAATAGTCATGTTCTTGTACATACACACGTGTGTTCAATTTAAGACCTTTATATATTACAAACTATCTAACAGCTACATCTTTAACTAGTTGCTAATTTTTCCACTGAGGGTTAGGAAAATGGAGAAATCACCTACCTTATTTGTTTTTTGATTGGTATGAAATTATGGTTTCCCATGTTTTTTCATTGACCGCTATCCAGTAGCCACAGTGTTTGGTGCTTGGTTTGTTACATTTTTGATTGAACTTGGAGATGGAGGCCTTTCTCTGGCTGCTCCGTTGCTACAAATTAAAATTTCTATGACGCTACATTGTTAAGTGGCTAACTTTCCCGTCATATACATGCAGATGGACGGTTTTCTCTTGCCTCCTTTCGAATCAACTTGTATCTTGAAGGATAAATGTATAGTCAGGTTTGCTAAATTGCAGTTTTGTCACTTTTTCAAAAATTTCTTATTGTTATTATTATTACTGTTGTTTCTATTCATAAAAGTTGTATTCTTGAAACTCATATGTTAGTGTGAAGAAGAAAGGTGGTGTTTTGGCCATTGAAGGAAATGATGCACCAAGTATAGTTGAGAATATCAGAATTGTTGAGAGGCAATCTGTAAACACGCGAAACTTACTGTTGGCGAATAAGGAGTTTGACAATGAATCTGGAGGTTATGAGAGTGAAGATGAGGAAGGGGCAGATCCAACAAAAGTTTCAAGTTCACATCTGGAAAATTCATTGGGTTGTAATATTATCTCCGAGAAAAGGAAGGCATCAGAAACACTTCCTGGCTCGAAGTAATTTCTTGATCACTTGGTTGGAGATTCTGATTTGCCCATACATTGGTTTTGTAAGGCTCACAATTGACTTCTTGAATCGTTCTACTTCACAGGAAAAAGAAACATTGTTCTGAAGTTGCTGAGAAGGTTGATGAGCAGATCAAGAAATCTCAACAAGGTCTGACAAGCAAGAAGATTCATTGCAAGCAAAAGAAGGTAGCTGATCCGGATAGCAAAGATGTGGATAATATCAAAGGAAGTGCTGAAAGTAGCAAGGTTGATGACAGTATTTCGGGCATGAAGAAGTACGACTATTGGAAGCTACTATCTCATTCTTTACATGATTACAGTTTATTTTAGGTTATTTTTGCTTTATTTGGCCAGTTTCTCCCCATTTTCTTGGTATATTCCTTTGAAA
The DNA here is from genome assembly GCF_001406875.1 of Solanum pennellii. Lineage (NCBI taxonomy): Eukaryota > Viridiplantae > Streptophyta > Magnoliopsida > Solanales > Solanaceae > Solanum > Solanum pennellii. The sequence goes on from NC_028638.1 coordinate 40,455,733, forward strand.
GCCTTACTGTGGTCATTACTAGATTTTACATTCCTTCCCGCAATACCACTTAGTTGAGGGTTTATTCCTTTCCACTACTACCATTTTAGCATCAATAACAAAATTGAAGGTGTTGATTGTCTCCATTTCGATGAGTGTTTCCGTGCTGATGTATTTGCTTTGATTGTTTTGTGTATCATTTGAGTGTTGCTCACCCTTTGTACGGAGTATGGGTTTGGTGTTTGAACTTGAAGTCCAAACTAATAGGAACTAATACAACATTAGAGCCCTGTTGCATGAGAGCCTGAATACCCCATCTTTCCATATCAGGCATCTTGTAAGTTTCCCAAGTTCATCTTTGTCCATCTTCTGCTGGTCAAAATCTTGAATGTATCTTCTTCATAACAATTCCTAGTAATTTGTCCCTAATCTGATATTTGTTTGCTGTGGGTTGACAAGTTCAATCTTATTAATGAGAAGTGCAAGATCCAGGAAAATTTATATTTATAGCTGCTTCTCTTGTGACGACTTAGGCATTTGCAAGTGCATCCTGTTCTTTTTTATGCATGCTGAAATGTTCAATATCTTGGTAGCTACTGAACACTTTTTCCGTTTTCTATTGAAGTGACGAGATTCAAGAGAAGGGTGTGGAGAATGTAGAGGCAACCACCAAGCCTGAGAGAGTAAAAAAGGTCCATTTCTACAACTTTTCTCATACATTTCTTTGAGAAATTGACAACAAATAATCCTACAGTTGGTGGAGCTATTTCAGAAAATTGTGTGAAACTGTGTAGATTAATACCGCATCTGCACTGTATTAGAAGTGTTACGTAAAAGTGACATTTGTTCTTGTCATAAAGTCATCTGACATGATCAGATGCTATTGTGCATTGTCAGATCTGTTGGTTACTATAGTTTTTGATGAAGCTAGTGGTTTCATTGATGGCATCTTAAGATGTAAAATTACAAACGATATTGCATCTAAAGATAAAACTGAGATAACTCTATAGCAAAAGCAGTCTACTCTAGAATCAAGGAGCTAACAGAGATCAAAAAGTTGTCATGAAAATCTACAGGGAACAAATTGTGTCAGTTAGACAGAAACATTAAGCACCTAGCCTGTATAGATTAATTGGGAGTTGATGCACCATCAAAACATCACTATCTCTCTGTCCACAAAACCCAAAAAATGCTAGCAGGGATCTCGAAATCTTCCTGATGGCTCTGTAAACTTTCCATGTGCGCTAATTTTCAAAGGCTTCCTTAGTACTCTGAGGCATGACCCAACTAGTCCAAAATAGGGAAGACCATACTCCATAAATCTGTTGCAACTGTGGAAATTTTCAACAATCATTTTTCCCACATCTTTCTTTTCAACTATTTTTTAATAAATAAAATAAAATAAATCTGTAGCAACTGTGCCGTGTAGAAACAAATGATTGTTGATCTCTACACTATTATATGACACATGTAGCATCTATTAATAATTTGGACTTTTCTTTTCCTTTAGTTCTCGTATGAGAGGCATGCTTCCTGTAGTGCAATCCAACAAAAACATATGATTTTGGGGGGTAATTGGTCCTCCGAATTAGCTTCCATGGCCAGCTAGTAACCTCATTTGATAGAATAGCTCCCTTCCTTAGAGCTTTCCCACTTCAACTGGTCCACATTCTGGGCATTCACTGGACAGGTTTCTAGTCTTTTTGACAAGAGGCTCAGCAGATATTCGAACTCCCAGTCTTGCATATTTCTTCTGAATTGGATGCTCAAAGTATTGTTTTCTCTATATCGGAATATGGTAGAGGTAGGATCACATGATTCGATAGAGGCTTGGGTAATCCTCTTTTAGCATACTATTCCCAAGCCACTTTTCCTCCCATAATTTGATGTGTATGTCCTGATTGAATTCATCCCAGAGTGGAGCTCTGGAAAGTATAGTAGTGACTATGAATCCATGCTTGGCTTTGATTATCTCTTTCCATAGTGTGCCTTCTTGTGCACATCTCCATAGCCATTTCACTAGTAAGCTCTTGTTATGTGTAGCCAAATCTTTGATACCCAGGTCACCCTATAGCTTAGGCATAGTGCATTTCGACCACTTAACCAGGTGGACTTTGTGGCGCTTGTTTCCCTGCCACAAGAAGTCCCTTCTGATTTTGTGTAATTGCTTTAGGATCTTTTTTGGAATAGGAAATGATAACATCAGGTATGTTGGGATGCTATCTAGTGTACTATTGATAAGTGTGAGCCTTCCACCCATTCAAAGATACTGCAACTGCCATGAGGTTAGTTTCCTTTCAAACTCTCAACCACTCCATTCCAGGAGTTTTCAACTTTGAATTTTGCACCTAGTGGTAGGCCCAAATAGGAGGTTGGGATGGATCCAGTATTACAACAAACGATTTCTGCTAGATTTCCTAGGTTGGGTACCTGATTAACAGAATATTAAGACTTTTGAGCAAGTAGATCTGTAGATGTGTAGTCCTGATGGAACCTCAAAAATGAGCAGAGTGATGTTCAGGTAGAGAACCTGGTTAGTATCACCCCACAGAATAATAGTGTATCATTGGCATACAGTATGTCGGAGATATTGACTGAACCCTGGACTTCTTCCCACATCAAAGTCATTAAGCCAGTGCAGTTTTTTGGATCCAACAGTCTGCTAAACCGTCCACGGAAGTATGAAAAGAAATGGTGATGGTGGATCACCTTTCCACAGGCCTTTCTGAGGAGAGAAGAATCCTACTGGATTCCTGTTGATGAGAATGGAGTATTTCACTGTCATGATGCTGAATTTGATCCATCTGATCCACCTCTCGAAATCCCATTTTTCTTAGCAAAGCAATGAGATATGACCAATTCAGTTGTCGAAAGCTTTCTCAATGTCTAGTTTGAAAATTATTCCTGCTTCTCCACTTTTTAGCTTCCACTCCACCACTTCATTAGCATTGAGTGCAGGATCAGTGATCTGGCTATTTTTTATGAAGGCATTCTGATGGTTAGAGACTATTTTCCCCGTGACAATTTTGAGCCTTTCGGCAAGGACTTTGGCTGCAATTTGGTATATGCTGACAAGTAGACTAATTGGCATGTAATCTCTTAGTTCGGTTGCTTCTTTCTTCTTAGGAACTAGAGCTATAAAAGGTGCATTTGTCCACCTAATCATGGGGCACTGTTGATGAAAGTGATTGAGGGCATTCATTATGTCAACTTTGATAAACTCCCTAGCCTTCTGATAGAATGCCATAGTTTACTCATCAGGCCGAGGGGGGTTGTCAGGAGCACATGATTTGATCACAGTCGGTAATTCATTCTTTGTAAAATCCAATTCAGGGCTAACTTTCCTCTTCTGAAATGCTTTCTAAGCCCTGAAAATCAGGACATGGTTTCCAGTTTTCATGTTCTGTGTATAAGTCATAGAGTTTCAAGATTTCCCTTTCGATAGTCTGTATCTTCAATAATTGCATCACCTACTCTGAGCTTGTCAATACAGTTGTCCCTCCTGTGAGAATTAGCCATCTTCTGGAAGTACTTTGTGTTGCTGTCTCCTCCTTTCGACCACAAACATCTTGAATGTTGCCTCCATGAGGTTTCCACAGCTTTGACCAGGTGCTGATATTGCAGTTTTAGAGCCAGTAGCCTAGCCCTCTCTGTTGATGAAGGGGTCTGGTTTCTGCCATCTGTTCCAACGCAGAAAGTTCAACTAGAATTCTCCTAATTTGATTTCTACCTTGCCATAGACCTCTTTATTACAGTTTGTGATGGCCCTTTTGAGATTCTTCTGCTATTGAACAAGTATGAAGTCGGGATTGCCATTAACTTTGTAACTTTGCCACCATTCCTTTGCTTTATCAAGGAAGCCCTCAGCCTTTAGCCACATGTTATCGAATTTAAAATAAGACTGGCCCGTCTCCCAATCACCATTCTCTAGTATCAAAGGTCTGGGTCTTGATAAAACTATCGGGAGAGCTACCTACTTAATTAAGTTAAAGCTATCATTCCATTCATATGAGAACAAGATTCTATCGATTCTGGAGGCTCGTATGTGTGCTTCACCTCAGGACCAAGTGAAAGTGGCATCCTGTAATGGCAGATCAATCAAAACCAGATCTTGTATTAATGCTGAGAAATCTCTCATGGGTTTTGTTCTCCTTGTACAATTTAGCCTCTCGTTTTCATGTCTGAATACGTTAAAGTCACCCCGAAGATCCAATGGTCCTCCATAATCCCCTTATACCTATTTCATGCTATGATAATTCTCTCTCAGGATTGGTGTGCGGGCCATATATCCCAGTGGAAAACCAACTAAAATCCTCTTGAAGGGATTCTGGCATACATGCGATAGAATAAGAGCCTTGGTAGATCTCTGTACATTGCCATTGGCGCTTGTCCCACAGCACTATCATCCCTCCCCTTGTGCCACTGGGTTTTAACTCTGCCCAATCAGCCCACCTATTGCCCCCCATATATGATGAATAAGTGTAGTTGACCAGTCTTCTACTTTCATCTCCTGTAAACATATTATGTCAGCCTTCCATTTATGAATCAGACATTTGAATTTAGCTTCTTGAGGGGAGAAATTTGTTGGGGTATTTCACAAGTTATATTCTCTTACTCATATGACCAGTTAGCTGTGTTACAAATAGTTTCCATTATATTTCACTGTTAATCGTATTTTTCAATTTTCCTTCAGAAGATTTGCCTAAAGATCTTGTAGTGCTCAGATGTTGATTCTTTCTCTCAGGGTCCGAGTAGAAGTGCCCGGAAACAATATGCAAAAAGGCAATGGTTGCGAGAAATGGTCAAAATTTATAAGAATGTAGCTTCTGAAGCTGAGGGACTTGTAAGTTAATTATTAAGATGTAGATATTTGCCTCTCTTTTTAGTTCTCAAAAAAATTATAAGATGTAAATATGCCAACTGTTGTTTCCACGGTATGTTATATTTGAGCGCAAAATTTTTGCTGCGAAACTAGAAGGAACTGCAGGCTAATGGTGGAAGAAGAGCTGGTAAATTACACCCAAAGTGGCTTGTTGATGGTGAGACTGATGGCAAACCAATGGCACGTGTGAGTAGTGAGATGCCTAGAAGTACTTCTTGCTTTTGCTTCTGAATCATGTATCAAAAACTTATATGATAAGACTTTTCAGAGGAACTGGAAGCAGCAACAAAGCAAAACTGAATATCAAGAGGTGAACGGCCAACCAAAAGGACTAGTGAGTAATCAGACTTGAACAAATGTTTTAATTCTTCTGCATAGTCTCATTTCTGTTGATAAAGTAGTGTCCCACATGTAGCTGCACTGGAAAAAATTGCGGGAAGAAGATAAGGGTAGAGATACGAACAAACAAGATCAGGCGAATGAAAAAAGCACCTTCTGTGGAGAACCAGGACAACACAATGATATGGAGTCTGAAATTATTCCAGGTTTTTTTTTAATGATTCAGCTGTCCTCCACTTTTCAGGGGGAGGAGTTTTAGATGCTATTCTTCTTCCTACCAGTTCTTAAAATATTAATCCAAATTAACCGCTTCTTTCGCCATAGTTTCAGTTTTGCATTCTTATTATGGAAGAACTCTGGTTATCAATATAAATAAAAATATGGAAGAACTATAGAGTCTGAGTTTTTTCTTTTTTGATTTAATGCAGATCAAGCTTTGCAGCATGATCAAGTGCAAGAGGTAGGTTCGGCTATAGTTTGTATCATAATGTTCTTGCAATTAATTTCTTTTGAATTTTTTAAGAGTTTTAGGTACCAAAAGTAGAGTTGTCAAGTAAAAATTTGTCTTGAATGTCATTTTGAGATTTGTATTCAAGCTTAACAATTAGAGATGCTAATACAAGGAGTAAACAGATATCGTATGCTTTATATGTGGGCTATTTGGTTATAAATCAATAAAAGATGTTTCGAAAGAAAAAAACACCAACTCTCTTTCATGAAGGACAGATGATTAGTTTTAAGTTGCACCATAAAAGCATCGATGTGTGGAGAAGAATCCTCATTGAAGCTGGTCATAAATGACATGTAAGATACCTCATGTATATAGAAGTTTATGCCACAGGATATAAAAAATTTATAAAATTACGATTATATCCAGTTTTTTTGTTATAAATCACATCGAGATAACTCCATTTTGTAAGGAAGATGGATCACAGGAGTTACTTGAGCTGAGTGAAATTGAATTTACATCCTGTCTGAGTGAATGTCATTGATTGGAATTTTGAACCCAAATTTGAGGAAGTCTAGTTAATTACAGTTCAGTGATATTTTTATGTTCAATTAAGTCCCAAAGTTTCTCTTTAGTACAGGACATGTGTCATCTCTTGAGATGGTTTGTTAGCTAGTGGGGTCATAGAGTATTGTTGTATATCCTGATTCTATAGTATATCAGTGCAGTCTCAGATGGAGATATTGATTGAATGAAAAGTTATTTTAATTCTTATTTCTCTTTAATTCCTCTTTGTTCTAGTTTATGGCGTTCCCCAGTTGGGAATCGCTAGAGTGGATTTCTCTGTGTCGTGTTTTTGCACTTTAGTTACAAATAGTCAGATATTCAACTTCTGCTTGTAATGCTAATTGCAGAGGCCTTCTTGCGACAACTTGGAATAATAAATTGCATCTTCTTGCAGATAGCTTTTCCGTCAATTCATGAAGTTTGCCTTGTCAAAAATGGTAATTCAGACTCTGTAGCAGGACTTCCTGCCACAAACAAATCAAATCCAGTCCTTAAGGCTGCTGAGAAGAAAACTAATGGCCCAGCTATAGGTAATTGTCGTTGTTATTGCACTGGCTATGTGGTGGAGTTAGTTGGAGGAGATTTCATTAGATCAACGTTACTTTTCCTTTCCATTTGAGTCATTATAATTTGACTGTTTGTGGAAATGAACCATGGAAACCAAACACATTCTGTTCTTAAAGGTGTGAGATGATGCTTTTTGTTAACTCCTTGACGATTAGTCATTACTGTGCATTGAATTTCATAACTAGGTATTCATGTTATTTGCAGAAAAAGGAGTAAACCTCTGGGAACAACACAGTGAGACCATCAACGCGGAGAAGGAACAGTTACATAAAGAAAGTAGCTGGGGTACGTGGAGCTCTGCGAAGAAGAGCTCATGGTCAGAGAGAGCCTTGAAAGGCAGTGCTCGTGGTCCTACTATGGCCTTTCGAAGATATAAAAGATGAAATATGAGATGAAGCAAACTTGTATATATTGTGTTCCTTACTCTCACAATGAAGTCAACGAACTCCGTTTTGTAGGTATCAAGGGGAAACTTTGTTGCTTATAGTAGCAGCAAGTTAGTGTTACCTAAAGTTTATCTGGATGTCTTAGTTACAACTAGTATTTAAAAATGTTCCATATGTAAGCTTGACAAAAATTTAACCTTTGTTGTACTGTACTGCAAATCTGCAAAGTGTCTAACCTAAAACTAGTTTGAGTTTTTGGTGCAAGTAATTCTAGTATATGTGTGCTTTAAGCATGGTTTCTTGTTATTTCTTCCTCTCTTTTTACTCGAGGTTGAAGTGTATAGTTGAAGGAAATGACATTTTATGCGGTTAATTTAATTATCTAATTTTAAAAAGAGGACAAACAATGTTCTTTTATGTAAAATATCTAGCTGGAATACTTTATTAGGAGTTAAGATGTTTACTTAAGTGTTTTTTTAATTTGATTTTATTTCAAATTGTGTCTTTCAATTTTGGGCGAGCATAATACATTTGTATAAAATTAAATAAGTAGATATATAAGTTGTATGTGACATAATTCACGTAAGATACTGACTCAAATTGATACATGATGAACACATGTGTCTATTGTTTAATTTTATACATATTTGTGCACATCAAAAGTTAGAAGACATAAATGTGAACTAGTGTTAAGTTAAAAAAATACTCCATCCGTCTCTATTTACTTGTTCATATTTTCTCTTTTAGCTGTCCCTATTTATTTGTCCATTTTGACAAATCAAGAAAGGACAACTTTTTTTCCGTATTATACTAAAATTCTTGAAAAATTTAAGTTTTAATTCATCATTTTTGAAACCATAATAAATAAGGATAAAACTATAACTTCACTATGCTAATTATTGCTACGATGCTATTTTAATATGTGTGTCATTTCTAAAGTGAACAACTAAATAAGAACAGAATGAGTATTTATGTATTATGTCTTGATTGAAACTGACTTAGTTCAAGTTTCTAAATATTAACAAGTTTAACCCGACAGATCATTATGAAGCCTTAAATAAACCTTAAATACTTGATGATGGTTAATTATTAGTTTGTATATAAGTTAAATCATAATTTGTATCTCTTAAAATAAAATCATTTTCTTGTCCCAATACAAGTTAAATTTAACGGTCCAATTTGCAAACTGATTATTATGATCTAAAGAAACGAATCCAATGTTTTGTTTTTTTTTTTTTTAAAAAAATTAATTCCAAAAAAACTAGCCGTTACAAAAGCCAAGAGCGTCTAAAGCTCAACGTGTACTTCTTTTTCTCGTCGATTGATGAATGCAAGAACCAGAAAACCCTAGCCAATCAGCAATACTACAAAGCCCAAACTCCGACCAATTTTCCGGCGACAATCACATTGCTTTTCCCCAGTGACTGATGGAGTCCAACTGCAAATCCACTAGGCTTACGCCTAAGAAATGCTCCAAGAATACCGAAAATTTGAACCCAAATGTCGAAAACAGTCCGGGGTTTTCAAAATCTTGTAAATCACCAATGATGGCCAAATCGGCGATGAAAACCCAAAAGTCAGTTTCTAGAAACCCTAATACTAGTCAATTGGCTTCGCCTTCACCCAAAAACAAAATTCGTCAGAGGAAGTTTGTTATTGCCAAGAAGAAGAAGTCTAATAGAGATGAAGTGAACGCTTCAATGGTTTGTAAGTGTAATAAGGTTGGTGTTGAGAAAAAGAAGTGTCTTTGTGTTGCTTACGAGACTCTCAGGGCTTCTCAAGAAGAGTTCTTCAAGAATCGTAGTGGAAATGAACAGGAGGAGGACAATGAAGTAGAGAAGTTGGATCGCGATGACGAGTCCTTGATTTCAAACGTTCAGAGTGTTACTGGGTGTATGGGTGATTTGCCAGTCAGGCACAACCAGGAGGTAACAGTTCCTGTTTCAATTTCTGAGGGTGAATTAGTTGAATTGGCGGAAACGTCAAAGGAAGGGGTGGGTTCGGGTGGAATGAATGTTGTTGGGACTGTAAAGAGGGGGAGGGAGAGGTTGTTGGAAGAAGCAAGACAAAGTGTACCTGACTCTAGTTCTGGGAAAGTGTTAAATCTTGTTAAGGCTTTTGAGAAGCTCCTCACACCAAAAAAAAATGTGTGTGAGGAGAAAAGGGAAAAAGATGAAAAGGAAGAAGAGTCTAGCAAGGAACAAGAAGGCTTACAGCCCCCCATGGTTCCTGAGACACAGGTATCTTCTTCTTCGTTTTGTCCACCGGATTTTTTCCTCACCTCCGAGAGTTTAGGCTTGGATTCGCGTCGTGCCTCCTCATTGGATAGCAGTCATGGATGGTTAGTACTCGAAACACCACTGATTCAGTTTTATTTTCTGTTTCGCTTTCCAATATTAGAAGGATTATCAACTAGTCTTAAGCTGATTTTCAACCCTGCTTTATCTGAGCTTGTATATGGTAGATTCATATAGTAGAGTCCTATTTGTTTATGATGGAATGTAAGTTTTGCTTGCTGTTGTTCTTTTGTCCCTCATTTGGGTGCTGATGATTTTTTTTTACTTATTTTTGCTATTTGAAGCTTCAGTATTTCAAGCAGGACTTCAGGTGGTGGTCAAAGAAGCAGACGTGATGTAAGAATTTATAATCCATTACCGTTAGACGAGCAATTTTTTGTTGGCCTCTGTTGATTTATTTTCATTTGCAATGCTGCAGAGTGCTGAATCAATAGGCACGTTTCCTAGAAGAAGCTGGAAGAGAAGGCATCGCAAACCGACCTCCCAGAAGCCCTTCAAACTTATAACTGAGGTTTGTGAATTTTGTGTTTGGTTACTCCATTACCTACTTGGTTGCTTGTTGTGCAAATATGACCAAATATGTGGTAGCATTATATCTGGTTGAGGATGTGCTTATTTGGACAAATAATTTTTTAACCCGAATGGACTAGGAAAGCAACAACACCATACACAGTGCAATCCCACAACTGGGGAGGGTAGATTGTATGCAGACCTTCTTACCTCTACCTCGTGGAGGTAGAGAGACTGTTTCTGAAGACTGGACTATGAAAGATGGATTGAATTTTGTGGCTACAAGAAAATCAGAATATTGGTCTTTAAATTCCTTCTGTTGTTGACATTCATAATGGTCATTGTTCCCTGATCACTAGGTGGTCTTTATTGTATAGGTTCCTATTCTTTGAATCCACTGATTAATTATGTCCTTTCATTGTTGAACTGCATATATAATCAACCTTTTCAGTTTAGGGTGTCATGTTAAATCCAGTTAATCATTTACCAATTTACTTGAGGAGTTGCTTAGATTGGCTATTGCTGCAGGAAAGGGGAAAAAATAAGGAGCAAGAATTCGTTAAGAAAGTGCAACAAATGGTGGAGGAAGAGGAGAAACAGAGGATACCAATTGCACAAGGCCTTCCATGGACAACAGACGAGCCAGAGGTAGCGTAGGCTTTTAACTGTAGTCATTTCTAATAAGTACTTTATTTGTGAATATATCTACAAGATTATCTTGTTACTATGTCCAGAACTTAAAAGGAAATGCATCTTGTTGATCTAACATTTTACTGACTGGAGTTTTCTGAACCAAAATAAAAGAGAAATTAAAGTAAAATGTTGTTGGAAGTTCATGTTATTACCTCTCTCACTACACACATCTTTTGCACTTGGGATTATACGTTAGCTAATGAAAACAAAACTGAATCGCTCCATTTTCAACTGTATAGTGTTTGTCAAAGCCTCCGGTAAAAGAGATCACAAGGCCAGTTGATCTGGTGCTGCACAGTGACATTAGGGCTGTTGAACGTTTTGAGTTCGACCATCAGGTAAACTTTTTTTTTCTGTATAAACTTTGGTCATTCATTTACCTAGATTAATATCTCTTCATGAGAGGTAACTTTAGTTTCGTGCAAAATGCTGATATGAATATTATCATAATTTTTGTTTCTTCAAGAATATTTCACACGGAACATGTAAAAATGTATGTTTGTGTAAATAGATTCCCTAAGAAAGTGCAACAATAAGAGGACCCAAGCAATTTTCTTCCAGTGAAACACTTGCATATGTACAGAAATAACCAATGTAAGTGCATTTGTATCAGGTAGCGGAAAAACTGAGCTATATTGAACAATACAAAATGGAAAGAGAGAGACTACAGAAGGTAAGCCAAGCAAGTTTTTGGGATGAAATGCATGTATGCAATCTTGCACTTCCATTCTTATTGATACCTTTTATTATTTACCTTCTCTAGATGGCTGAGGAAGAAGAGATTAGGAGGCTGAGAAAGGAACTTGTTCCAAAAGCTCAACCAATGCCCTACTTTGACAGGCCTTTCATTCCTAGAAGGTAGTAAAAAATTTCCAACTTTAGTTCAACTACAAGCTTTTTAGATGAGCATTATTTCTAAATAGGAAATTTTGTGGTCTGCATTAGGTCAGCAAAGAATCCTACCATGCCAAGAGAGCCAAAGTTCCATTTACCGCAACACAAGAAGATCAAGTCCTGTGAGTCTTTGAATGACATGTACATACACAGCAAGAACGACTTGGGATGCAGCAATGGCCTGTGAGACAGTCCTACATCTGGATCTGCATCACCAATTCATATTCTTTTATTCAATGGTGTATATGAGCACTAGTTTTTTCTTAATCGTCTCAATGTTGATAAAGAAAAAGAAACAGTGATTTTGGCTCAATAATATGCCATCTCTATTGGCACAATCCCTGGGTACTTGTGTGATTTGAGTGAAAACATTTTGATTGCCCCATTTTTTCGATTGAAATGATCGTTGTTACTTCCTCTTTGATATGTAACTTAGGCAGCAACATGATCACTGTTGATCACAACATTATTGGAGATAGTTACTGTATTACCATGTTTTTTAGTTGATGATCAGATGAAGAAACAAACTCTTGGCTCTTACCTTGGTTTGTTTTTATTTTGTTGTGGGAAATTTGCATTTTTCATTCCTTAAATATTGACAAATTTTGGCACGAAGGGTGTGACCTAGCAGTCAATGTGAAGTGGTTGAGAATCATGAGATTTCAGTTTCAAAATTCAGAAGAGATAAGAAAACACTAGGTGATTCTTCCATATGTCTTAATCTTGGTGGATAAAGTTGTTAGGTATCCGTTGGTCGAGGTGACAAGTATCCTGTGAAATTAGTCGAAGTATATGGACATAAAAATAAAAAGGGATTGATCCTTCTATATATGCTCAACTACATTTAAGTTTTAACTATTTAACCTTCAATTATTAAAAGGTGCACTTTTGATTCTTTTTCTTCTAAATCGTCACCAATTTAACGAATTGTTAACGGTTAGAAACAACAAATTACTCATGTGTTATAATATTAAATGAGTAGTCTAATATTTGTGGATACCTTATTTTCTTTATAAACAAATCAAAAACACATATTTTATTAATTTCCACGAAATAATAATTTTAGTAAAATTTGTCATTCTACCCATTATGTTAAATTGTTCACAAGTTATGTTGGATTGATAAACTGTGATTTGATTGTCAAAAAGTTTGTTTTACTAAAAAAACACTTGGCAGTAGCCATTCCACCATCTTACTAAATTACATAAATTTAAAATCCGTATTGAATTGATAAAACGTTCTATGTGTTGTTTGATTGATTATAAATTTTATTATACTAACAAAAAACTTTGACGTTATTCATTCTAACTATCTTACTTTACATTCTCGTGTTTTAATCATAGATTTTACCAAATATACTTTTTTATTAAAATAATATAAAAATATTTAAATTATAGTAATCAATAACTTAAAATATCTTTTTAAAAAAATTATATTAAAATTTAATTGTATCTCTAAATTTTAGAAATAGTCCGTTCCATTCCGTGTGTAATAAGTAATAGTTATATTACTTTCCCTTACATGATCGGAATATAGAAACTAATTATTATGTTTTATATGTAAGTAGTAGTAATTGCCTTTTTCTTCTCATTAGCAATAAGAGAGAAAGAGAAATAAATAATGGAGAATCAGGCGACGACGGCGAAGAAAAGAAGCAGGGGACGGCAGAAGATTCCAATAGAGAAAATTGCAAATAAGAAAGGTGACATTCTCAAAGCGTCGAGCAGGTCTCTTTAAGAAAGCCAGTGAATTATTGTTGAATCTCCGGCCGGTAAACTTTTTTCCTAGGGAAATCCTTCCGTCGACTCTGTTATTCATCAATTTGAAAAAGGCGAAGATGATGGGTTCAATTCGGAGAATTTAGGGTTAGAAGAAGTTGAAGATGAATTTATTGAAGAATGAAGCTCAAGCTAGTAGTAGTAATGATGATTTGAGTATGGTGCTCAATGACGATGTGTTCATCCACAATCTCAATCTCAATCTCACTTTGGAGAGCTTCCTCTTCAGTACTAATTTCTATCAAAATACACAGGGAATGTAAGTTTGCTAATTTCATTCGCAATTTCTGATTTTTGTACCCAGTTATTGACAGTACGCTAATCTTTGCAATTGTTGAATTTGTATATATAAATATTTCTTCTGTGAAGATGTAACAAAAGGGGATGTAGCTCAAATGGTAGAGCGCTCGCTTTGCATGCGAGAGGCACGGGGTTCGATCCCCCGCATCTCCAAAAATATTTTTATTTGTTTAGTATCATACCATTGAATTAGGGTGGCGTATCGTTCCTTTTCGATTTCGAATATATTACGAGCAGTCGCAAAATATTCTGGCTGACAAAGATGCTGCACTATTGTTGTCATATTCAATTATTGTGCTCAACACAATGCCCAGGTAAAAAAGAAGATGACGGAGGAAGATTTCATCCGGAACAACCGGAGGATAAACGGAGGAAATGACCTCCCTCGGGAATTTTTGTCCGAGCTTTACCGCTCCATTTGTGAGGATGAGATCCGAATTACCCCAGATCGAGGTGCTGGTATTCCAATGATGGCACCAAGCCTGTGGTTTTTGATAATGTGGAGCAAGAGGATGTTTGGGAAACATGTATCAGTGGATTCCTTGCCTATAGCTTTGATGATGTGTTAAATGATTTAGTATCTCTTTGCAAGTTCACTACCCTTTTGCTTCCATCTTATGTTGATGAATTTACTGTTGCATTTGCGGAAGATGGTAAAGCTAGATTGGCCACATTAGCAGTCTTTACATTAGCGAACGAATATGGAGATCACATTCGCTCTGGTTGGAAGAACATCCTAGACTGCATTTTGTGTTTGCACAAATTGGGCCTTCTCCCCACACGTCTATTTAGTGATGCTGCTGATGACTTGGAGTCTACTGGTGATGTAGACCCTAGGAGACCTACTGCACTTTTTCCATCACCATCTCGTTTCCCTTCATCGGCTCCATCAAGAAAATCATCTGGCTTAATGGGGGTGTTTAGACAACTATTATATCTTGATGAAGAACCTGCACCACAGCCAACTGAATAACAGCTTGCCGCACGTCAGCAGACTCTTCAGACAATTCAGAGCTGTCACATTGATAGCATCTTTGCCGAGAGTAAATTTTTGCAAGCTGAGTCCCTGTTACAGCTTGTTCGGGCCGTTGTGTTGGCTGCAGGCAAGCCTCGCAAAAGAAACAATTCTCTGGAAGACGAAGAGACTGCAGTATTTTGTCTAGAGTTGCTTATTGCTATCACAATAAATAACCGTGACAGAATAATGCTTCTTTGGCAGGTCGTCTATGACCACATAGCAAGTGTTGTCCATTTAACAACAATGCTATCTACTTTGGTAGAGAAGGCTGTGTTTGGTCTGCTTCGCATATGCCAAAGGTTACTTCCGTACAAGGAAAATCTCACAGATGAGCTTCTCAAGTCTCTGCAACTTATCTTAAAGCTTGATGCTCGGGTTGCTGATGCATTTCTTGAACAGATAACCCGGGAGGTTATGCACCTTGTCAAAGCAAATGCTATGCAGATACGATCTCATATAGGCTGGCGGACAATCATATCTCTGCTTTCTTTTACTGCTCGGCATCCCGAAGCATCTGAAACAGGTTTTGATACACTAGTGTTCATCATGGCAGATGGGGCCCACCTCTTGCCTGCTAATTATGTTCTCTGTTTGAATGTGGCGGCGCAGTTTGCTGATTCTCATGTTGGGAATGTTGATCAATCTGTGAGATCTTTAGACCTGATGGCTGGATCACTTATCTCTCTTATTAGATGGTCTCACCAGGCGAAGGAAGCACTTGGGCAGGAGGCTGCTGTAAAAATGACCCAGGATATAACAGAAATGTGGCTCAGGCTGATACAGGGACTGCGTAAATTTTGTAAAGACAGGAGAGAAGAGGTAAGGGATCATGCCATCTTGATGCTGCAGATGTGCTTGACTGGAGTTGATGGGATCCATATCCCTGAAGATTTGTGGTTGCAATGTTTTGATCAGGTGATATTTACATTACTAGATGAATTACTCAATCTTGCCCAGTCGAGCTTTGTGAAGGATTATAGGAGCACTGAAGGAGCAATAGTTTTGGCACTGAAGCTCATGTTCAAAATGTTTTTACAGTCTTTGAATCATCTCTCCCAGTCGACATCCTTCTGCAAACTGTGGTTAGGGGTCTTGAGTCTAACAGAGAGATGCATGAAGGTGAAATTTAAAGGGAAACGGAGTGAAAAGATCCCTGAACTCATTTCCGAGCTCCTAAAGAACACTCTACTTGTCATGAAAACAAGTGGAATTCTGGGGCCAAGTAATCATGTAGGAGGGGACAGCTTCTGGAAGTCAACATGGTTGCATGTCCACAAAATATGCCCATCCCTTCAGACAGAAATCTTTCCCACAAACGAAGCAGAACAGTCGGAAAAACAGCATATCCAAGCAGGTTGTAGTCCTCTGGCAGAAGGAAATGTTATCGTCTCATCTGGTAATAGCACAGCTTGAAGACAAAGTTCCCATCGGGCAGGTCTTTGTACAGTGAAAGTGACATATTCTGCATCAGCACCATCATTAGCGTAAGCAGATGATGAATTTTGCAGCTGAGAACCAGTTAAGCTTTATAGAAGCAGCATTTGGGAGCAAATCTGAATTCAGCTTCTTTGCAGTATGGTTTAGTTTACAGGTTGTGATATCTTTATTTCCACTCTTCAAAAAGGCATATATTTGCAGCCTTTGATGGCTGTTGATCGAAGATTTAAAAGAAGGGGTTACTTTGATGAAATTTTGCACCGTCTTCGCGGTTTCTGTACACACTCAAGTATGATAGTAGTTAACCATTTTGTATGTACAATACTAGTAGTACGAAATAGTGATTAATAGTATTCATATGAAATATTTCAATCAGGTTGATACACAGTTTTCTTGAAATAATATGTTGCGATTAACTATTGAACAAGTTTTTATCTCCAATGTTGATTAGTCTTACTATTTTTGTCAAGTTTTATTCTTACTTGGGAAAATTAGTAACCAAGACATCATATTACTAAATATACATATACTTTTATTTGTTCACTAAAATAAACAAAAAATTAATTTACACAATATAATAGATTTGTACAAAGCACTTGTTGTACAAATAAGCTGTAACATATGGGAGGATTGTATACATGTAAGCAGATACTGTGGTCAACAAATATATATATTATATGAGTTTGGAGTTCAACGGGCAAATTAATTGAGTGAAATTCTCAAAAAGAATATAAAAAATAAGATTGGAATGACGGAAGACGCAGTGCCCCTAAGTCACAAGGATAACTGCTACTTGTAAGTCGCGGGTCAATCTAAGTCGTGCGCCTTACTGCTCAGTATTTTAAAAAATAAAGTTTCGTCAATTTTTTTAAAAAGTATTTCGTAACTGGAAAATTTTTTTATAAAAATTATTCAAGTTTAAATTTGGAGCTTATTGATTAGTATTATTACTACTTTTAAAATGTAGATTAATCATCAAGTTATTTTGATTGAAACACTTTGAAATAATTGTGTAAATTCACAATGTTTTTAAAGAAAGTAATTTTAAAATAGTGTTGTCTCCTTATTTTGATAATTTTTTTTTGTTTCACTCAAATATCTCTTATTAAATTAGTACTAATCAGTTCATTAGATTATATTTTCAAAAAAGAATAACGGCTCCTGATAATCCCTTTTAATGTAAATTTAACTAATTTGTTACCTAAATTTAAACTCAATTTGAAAAATCACACTATAAATACATCAGTTACACCATAACGGCTCTTTTTAACGCTAGTCTCTCTTCTACACATCGTCTCTCTTCTTCACAAAGATCGCTCTTCTCTTCTCTCACACACTCTGTTGTCAAGGTCTTTCTCTCTTCTCCACAACTTTGAATTCCTCTAAATGGTTAAATTCCCAATTCCATTTTCAATTTTATTTCTTCTTGGGCAAAAGAAATCAAGTTTTTTTTGGGTGTGTTATGCTGCAGACAATGGTAAAGATCATGGTGGCGATACAAGGAGGTTTTTGTCAAGGAAATGATGAGATACAGACATTATTGGTATGCTTCTCGAATCCCACTGCTCGATCGTATTCAGGTACTTTTTCCTCTTACTTAGGGTTTGAGGGCTTCGTTGATTGATTGATCAATTGAACCTCGAAATCAACTCGTAGAAATGTGTAATTTAGTATATCATGCCTGGGATCATTTATATTGAATTATTATTCCATCGATTTCAAGTTACGTCTTCTGAAATTCATTCACTAAAGTTTTAACTTTATCAATTCATACCCTTGTTTGCCTCTAACGTATATATTACTTCACATTTGAAAAATGTCTTGTGAAATTCAACCTATATAACGACTTTCTTCTTCTTCTTTTTCTTTATAAGGGCTTAAATTTTGGTTGCAAGCAATGGCTGCAAATCCATCGGGGTTGGAGAATTGAATGGTGGAGCGGCCAAACTTGTGTGAGTGTTTTCTAATGTTTCGAATCATCAACTGTCTTTGCTCGTATCCTCCTTCTCTTATTCTTCCAAACTTGTGTGAGTGTTTCCCTGTTTTTGGTCTCAACTTTTTTATGTGTATTTTTTTGCTGTAGGAAAGTAATTGGAGTACTGGGTTTTATCTTATTTTTTGTGTATTTTTCTTATTACTGGTTCGATGATTCATTTTCTGTATGTTGGTTATGGCCTATGGGGTTTCTATAAATTTGTGTATGCAAGGGAAGTGATGGTGGATTTTATGATTCTTTTTGGGGGGTTTATTCTAGGATTAGTAAGTAAAATGATTGAAGATATTGGGTGAAAATTAAAGTTGTGAAAATCAAGTGAAGTGATATGAGGGTTTTTGATATGATGGGATTTACAGGAATTCTATTTTTTGGTCAAGATTGTGATATTTGGAAGTTGAATCTTTTCTAAAGTTATGTCCGAGTTAAGTATTCTTTAAAGTTGAATCTTTTCTAAAATTATGTCCGAGTTAAGTATTCATTAATGCTTAGAAAGTATTATGAATGGAAAAATCTGAAACATCTTCCCCCAATTCCTGCCTTTTGTTTATCTAGCCACTTTGCATTTTGAACATTTGAAGAAAGTTCTTATGATTATGTTATTAGGTTGAAGAAAAGTTCTCACAGTCCACCTTTTGTATTATAAGCTGTTTTGAACTGACAGTAAATTGAAAAAAAAAAGATTCTGGGAATCATTTTGGCTTTGGTACCATGTACATCCAAGACTAAGTATTAAGAAGAACATTTCTATACTTGCAATAGTAATACAGTTCCAGCATCCTCCTCTGTCAGACCAAGCAGTAAACCTGTTATTATTCAAACTGTTCTTCCTAAGATCACTGCCATTCCTCTTCCTGCCATTTGCAGCATAGACATTTCTCCATGTCACGCAGATGGATCATTAGTCTCCATTAATAAGCACCATCTGTATTGGTTTTATCATCAAGGAGCTTCAATCAGAAAGATGCTAAGCAGAGGAGTTGGCTCATCCATCATTAAAAACATCATTTTTTAGAGTTTGATTGCTCAACATGGATTAAAATCTTTCAAAATTTCCCTGTTTGGTCATTTAAAATGTGATTGTTTTGTCTTCTGCTCTAATTGTTACTTTTCTCATCTCCTTTATCTTGATTAATTTGTGAAACTTCAGCATCACTTGTGTCATTTTAGTATAGTGATTTATACTCAAATGTACATGCAGGGAGGATCAAGATTGATGGGATAAAACAAGACCTTGGTTCGGTCCTTTTTTCATTCCCTTCATTGTGAAAGGTTAGAGAGACTTCATTAGGTAAGAAACACAATATTTGATTATTACTCAACCCAACTCAATTTTTTTAATGTCTTCTTTTTGTTAAATAAATTGAATTGTTTAAGTGCATTCTAACTTTGTTTTTTTTCAGGGGGG
>NC_028638.1:40476644-40584365 GCF_001406875.1 Solanum pennellii
CTCTGAGCTGCTGGGGGGGCGGCCTCGGGGCACGACGGTGCCTCGGGGCTGCTAGGGGGGGCGGCCTCGGGGAAAGGGGTTTCGAACTTGATACTCCAACACGGAAGTCCCAAATAATTAAGGAAAATATTTTCCAAAACTTTCATCCAACTTCAAATTACATTTTTTTTTTTTGGAAAAAACATTAATCTTTTAAAAATATTTTCTAGAAAAAATTCATTTATAAATCAAAAACTAAAACTCATTTTCGAAAAATATTTTCTACTCACAAACCAAATATGAGAAAATAAGTCCAAATCATTATTCTGTGGCAGTTCTTATGTTCCTTGATGATAAAATGTTGAGTGGGAATTGTCTTGCTTCTAACTTAGTTATATTTGGATGCTGATGCATAATTTGTGAGTGGTAAAGGGACAGACACAAACATCTAAGACTTAGCACATATTATGTACCAAATCAATTTATCTACATAGGTCGAAGTAAATATCTGAAATCATCCATTATTGTTTATTCTGAAGGTATAATGTCCAACGGGAAGCTAAATGCATGTATCTTGCAGTGGTTGTGTTTGTGTTTCACGGGTAGAAGAAAGAAAAAAGTATGTAGGTCAAATGAATGAGAAAATTACATGGTCTAGTTCTTAATCTCTTCCATATTTCTCAATGTTGCTTTCGATATTACAATGGCTAGGATGTTAGGGATTCAATTTAAGAGCATTTAGAAGCTTACTCTTGGTTGGTATTGTTGAATATGTCATAGTTTCTTTTGTGAACGGCAAGCAGGTTGTTGCAGAAAATTCAATATTCCAAGCTAAAGCGGAATCTGCAATCCTTCAGGTATTGGTATGAATACCTGAAGATATTATACTCTGATCAAACTAAAAGGTCACATGTTTAGTGCTGTAGAGTGGTGCTAATGCTTTCCATCTTTTGATGTCATGCACTGGTACTGTTTTGCCACACAGCTTAGTTGATTTGTCTTGGTTCTAATTTCATCATTTGTTTTTTTTCCTCCTTATGCTAATCATTTGAACAATCTGACCGTTTGTATTCAGGGACATTGTGGTTCTTGTTGGGCTTTTGGTGCTGCTGAGTCGTTGTCTGATTGTTTCTGATACTCATTTTGGCTAGGTAAATTCATTCCTTCATGCAAACAAAGTCTTGCAAGTTTATTCTAGTTATGGTCACTAATGATTCAATTTTTATATGTGAGGCAGAATATTTCTATGTCAGCAAATGATATCGTAGCATGCTGTGGTCACTGAAGAGGTAGTAATACTGTTACATCTTTTTATATATTGTAGGATTTTTATACCCATTTTAAAAAGATAACCCATTTTATACCCATTTTCCTGTCAGTGTGACCCTTAGTTTGATAAAAAGGGATGTTCCCACCCTGGATATTGTCATTCCGTAGTTCAAGAGGAAGTGTGTTAAAAGGAATCTACACCGGAGTAAGTCCTAGCATTTTTGCGTCAATGCGTTCCTGAACGTGGAACTTGATGTCTGTGATGCTTTCCTCGACGCCTCAATGTGATTACTAATTCTTCAAGTAAAACACTAATTAAATAGGATTCATTCAAGTTTCTGAAGATTTGGGGAATAACATTTTAAAGCTTCATATTCTTCCCCTCCTAATTTATCCGCAACATTTGTAATCTGCAACTGTTCCACAATCTTAATGAGAGTAAAAGTACTCTTGCCTACTTTTTGCATCAGGATGCTTTATGTAGTTTTATGTACCCATCACCTTCAGTTTCTGATCTATGCCTAACGGGTGCAACTTGGATATGGGTCCTTTGTGCTGCAAATTACCATTTCTTTGACTACTACTGAATCTGGTGTAATATTTGGTGACAATGCTGTTCAGAATCATCCAGTGGGCAGAAAGGGAATTTGATTACTTTGTGTGGTTGGTTAAAGAACACGGCAAAGACATGCTTGCTACTCCAGCTGATACTCTGCTTGTTGAAAGTGGAATCAGATTCATATTATGTAAAATCAAATTGCTCGAGTATTAAATAAATCTAGATTGGCCTTTTTTTCTAGACACAACTGAATCTGTTTTTGAGAGACTGGAAGATTATCCAAGCAGGTTGGCAGAGGGAAATGTTATCAGCACCATCATTAGCGTAATTTTGCAGATGAGAACCAATTAAGCTCTTTATAAGAAGCAGCATTTCGGAGCTGAGGAGCAAATCTTAAGTCAGCTTCTTCGCGGTGGTGATATCTTTCTTTCCGCTCTTCAAAAGAGGTTGCTTTGATGAAAATTTGCATCGCCATCGCGGTTCCTGTACACGCTCAAGTTTGACATGGGACTGTGTGTGCCTTTACTGTCATTGTACTCTGATCAAACTAAAAGGTCACAGATTTAGTGTTGTAGAGTTTTCTATAGAGTGGTGCTAATGGTTCAATTTTTATGTGAAGTTACTTCCATTTGATGGTTAATTGTCGATAAGCTGTTTGACAGAGTTCAAAATAATTGTTGGCCACCAACTCTACCTTTTTAAATTCTAGTGTTACCATCTGCTATAATTGGTAGAAATATTAGTGGTTTATATTCTAGTATAATTATGTTTATCTGCTTAAATAGGATGTTCTCTTGGGATCCAATTGAAGGTTTTGATTTTAATCTTTTCTCTTTTTTCCCTAGCTAGCATGACTTTTGAAGTTCATTCAAAAATAAAAATGTTAGTTCGATTCAATTAAGCCCATTAGATAAAAAGATCAAATAAATACTAAAAGTAAGTAAATAACAAAAGGGAATCTAAACTTAGATTTTTACTTTTACCGTCATATCTATAAATAAATTGATACTATGCTATGTAAAACAAAAGGGGGTGTAGCTCAAATGGTAGAGCGCTCGCTTTGCATGCGAGAGGCACGGGGTTCGATCCCCCGCATCTCCAAAAATATTTTTATTTGTTTAGTATCTTACCATTGAAATAGCGTTGTTGTAGAGATATTAAACCCTTGTCAAACCATTAAAATATTGACTTATCGGTTAGTAATAGTTATTGGTTAAGTTATTAATTTAACAGTAAGATTTGACACACACAACTAAACATTAAAAATCAATTAGAAACAAGGTGACAAACCAAATAAACCATGCACACATGAGTTCACAAATTATATCTTGCTCAAAAGCAAACATTTTTACGTTTTAGAATAACCAAATATTTGAGACAACCAGAAATAAATATAGGAAACCAATATATAAGTCAAGGACTTTATACATAAAATAATATAAATATAATATTTTAATTTACTATCAGGTAATCAGTTAACCCGTTAAGAAAAAACCTCAAACGGTTAAGAACAGATAACCCGATAAGCAATAAAATCAAAAACATTATCAAAATCGCTAAATCAATAATCAAAAACTGATAATAACTTTTTTTTAGTTCGGATTATCAGTTTTGATAACTAGTGTTAATCACCATGCACCCCTATAGTTGTAGTAACTGTTCAGACTAATAAGTTGTTCTGCATTTCCCTCTTGAATTCGGCATAGTCTGTGAGCAAGCTACCGTTTACTTTACTCTTCATGTTCTGCAGTAGTCCCCTTAGCACCTGTTCAAAATTGCAGTAAGATTAGTTTTGTTAAACTCCTTCGAAAGAGAGATTAGGTTCAGTATCTAACCGACTCTGCAACATCTCTACGAACAGCTTCAGGGACTAAAGCTAGGACGTGGGGAAGAACAAAGCTAATACTCATCTGTAGTTGACCTTTCAGCCTGGTCCGTGGTCCATTTCTGTCGGGGTAAAGAGAGCCTTTTACACCAAGTGAGAACTCAGATGGCTTCAGCACATCATCCAACCCCTGAAGCTCCCATCTTATCTGCATATTTATGTGGCTTCAACTCCACATCAAAGACAACAAATGTATATATGATTATTAAGGTTACACGGTGAAGATTTGGTTTGACACTTACTATGTCGAGTTCAAGAACCTTAGAAACAGTATTGGGGACCCCCGGTGGGTACTCGACTCCTTTGGTTTTACATCTCAATCTCATATCAATAACTGGAAAGACAGTGATCAACAGGAACTCTATGGGTAGCATGTGAATTCTCCACTCTTCCTGCGTGGAATTAGTAGTCGAGATATATAAAAATGCATGTTTTAATACTGAAACGAGATCCCAAACCATTCCATCTCGACATTAAAAGAGGAAAAAATAACTTTTTTTCGGAAGTTCTGTCAAAGCATTTCTGTTTCTGAAAGTGTACATTCAGCTCAAACTTCAAATTGTGGCATTCATCACCGTCTAATCAGTTAGATAGCCAACATACTTAGAAGGTTGTAACGGTCGAGAGTAGTTTAGTAAAACCTAAACTAGTGAACTCAGAAGAATAGAGCATCTAAGAAACCTGACTGCCTTGAAGCGGAGAGATGCAACGAAACAGGACCTCACAGCTGAATTGCGCAAATGACTACGGAAGTAGAACTAACATGAGACCTACTTAAAACCCCGATATCTTTGTTTGCTGAACTACATTCTTCACTTTGTTTTCCGAACAGATATTGTGTTCATCAACAAGAGACTCAGATTTATAAATACTGATGTTAGGACGAATATAACATACGAGTCAAAGACTCATCATCATAGTAATATCAGACATGAGCTAAACAAGTTGACTTTCATTGAACTATGACTTTATGTAAAGAAATAGCAAGTGCCTATCTTCATGGTTTAAGGCCTGAAAACTGAAGAGCAGAATTTCAGACAAGTGACATGTTGGTGCTCAATTAGCACACAAACTAACAAAACACAAAAGAGATTAAAAGATGAATTGGGAATTCATTTTATGAAAGTGGACCTTGTACTAGCTCATGGTGTGAGGATTTGTCCGCGTCATATAACGAACCCCTTTCTCAATCAATGTGCGATACACGTACCAACCTTTCACCCCTCCACATCCCAGGACCCAACCTATGAGACTTGGTCAATACAAAATGTGGGCTCAACATTGGATAAACCAAGAACAGAAACGGATACTCGGTTGAAAAAATGGACTTGTGGCCTCTAACTCTAACCCGAAAGGGCCATTTGGTTGAAAACAAGTTTGCATAATTTCCAACAAGTTATTTGTTTACAAAAATACGATTCCTCGAAGGACCTCAGGGGTGTTTTTGTCATTTTTCATTGTTTTATCTCGAGATAACTAATCCCATTACTACTACCCCACTTTCAAGGCAGAGGTAACTAATTCAGATATGTTAGTGACCAAACAAGATATAAAAGGATGCTAAAATTAGTTCATAAATTAAGTATTTCCCATGGAGTAGAAAACAAATTATTGGTGGTGAATACCTGATTGAGTTGGTGACTTCTTCTTTTGTCAGGAAAAATGGCCTTGAACACTCGAGGCTTATTCTCCAAATATCGATCAAAGCAAGCCTGCCCAAAATTCAATGATTCAACATAATTGATTTACAAGTAGATAATGTTAAAAAATTGAAAAGTTGAATAAATACCCTGGGGTTTTCATAGAGAGGAATGTCAGTGCTAATTCTGCAAGTGTAAGTTGTAGCATTATCTATAACCTGAGATTTCACAATCAATTGTTGTAACCTCCTTTGGCGGAAGAAGAATTTTCCTTTTTCATTTAATTTGGGGACGAAGAAATTGTTGAGGAATGAAGATGAAGATGATGTATGAGATGCTGCAATTTTTGCCATTTAGCTGAGGATTACTTAATTGAATGGTCTAATGATTTTGACAAAGACTCCATTAATGTTGAAATGGAGGAGAGTGACGGACAGAGAACCATATCTACTCTACATACATACATGTGGCCTTTTTTGGTCCATTCATCAGAACACG
This sequence comes from Solanum pennellii, assembly GCF_001406875.1. Lineage (NCBI taxonomy): Eukaryota > Viridiplantae > Streptophyta > Magnoliopsida > Solanales > Solanaceae > Solanum > Solanum pennellii. The sequence goes on from NC_028638.1 coordinate 40,482,475, forward strand.
AGCCTTCAAGATAGCACAGTCGGAGCTAAGTGGGGTATAAATACAATAATTTTTTATAAATATTATATTTGTATTAAAAAATTAAATAATAATAACTTGTGAAGTGAAAAGAAAATTTAAAACTCTCAAGATTACGAGCTCAACTTAAATTGGGAGTGTTTGAATGTATAATGAAGTTGTGTTTTTATTTTTTTTTGTGAATAGTTTAGAGAAGTGAAAAAACAATTATCATTATTTTACCTATTTTTAAAAAAATCTAAACATTCAACTTCAGAATTTTAGAATTGTATGTCCAAATATGTTTTTAGGAATTTAAACTCCAAAAAGAAAGTGAAATTTTTATGGTTAAATGTCTTGATTTGTGCTTTATTAATTGAAAAATTAGGCTTCAAACGACATATTTTTATCTATGTAATATAGTTTATTTTGTCTTTTTAAGACATTACTTTGTGTTGTTACCTTATAAAACGAAAATATAATTATTATTTTTTAGCATTTTTTATTTTTCTTTCATTTTATTGAATATGAAAATTTGTGAGTTTGAGTGATTTTAGCAAAGGCTTCTCCAACTACTCGTAACCGTTTCTTTTTTCCCTTTTATAATCTGTTTCAACTTTCTCATATTTCTTATGACCATTTCCATCTTCTCACTTGTCTAATCAAACAGAAAAATTAACAGAAACCATGTCTTACTACCCGAAAGGCCACCGTCACAGTGACGATGTCCCTGAGTTCGATGAGTATGATGAAACTCCTTACGGTGGTGGATACGATATCAAAGTGACATATGGCAACCCAATTCCACCATCGGAGGAGACTTGCTATCCTCCGTCTTCTGAGTCTGATGATTTTGACCATGATCGTCCTCATTATGCATCCTCTGCAGAACCATCTGCCTATGGTGATGAAGCTCTTGATAATGAGTACCAGAACTATTCCAAGCCCAAGACTCGTCCCTCCCGTTCCCGCCATGAGGATGGGGATGAAGATGAGAACCCTCGTCGCAAGCCTGGGATGAATCGTCCCAGCGGAGGAGGTTATGGTGGAGAAAGTGAGTATAATGAACAGAGCTCGGAATACAATGAGCCAAGCTCTGATTACGGATCAGGTTATGGGAGGAAAAATGATGATGATGAGTATGGATCAAGGCAGAGAAGGAAAAGTGAGGACGAGGAGGAAAACACAGATTACGGTTCTGGTTATGGACGCAGACAGACCGACTCTGAGTATGGATCAGGGTATGGAAGAAATAATGAGTATGAAGAGAACTCTGGTTATGGTCGAAAAACAGACACTGATGAATATGGATCAGGATATCGAAAAAAAAATAGTGAGTACGAAGAGAACTCTGGTTATGGACGAAAAACAGACACTGATGAATATGGATCAGGATATCGAAAAAAAAATAGTGAGTACGAGGAGGAAAGGCAGGAATATGGCTCTAGTGGATATGGGAAGACGACAAACTATGGAGAGGAAGAGGACAGTGGGTATGGAGGGAAATCAACTAGTTATGGGCGTTCAAACTACGAGACAACAGAGGGTGAAGGGTATGGGACATCATTTGAGAGGCCTAGTTATGGAAGGTCTGAGGAAGAGGACTACAGAAAACCCAGCTATGGAAGGCGTGACGATGATGATGAGGGCTATGGTCGCAAGAAATATGTAAGTACCTGATCAATTACTCTTCCTAATTTCTGAATGAAACTCACTTTTGTGCTCGATCTCAGCTTTCACTTATCTAGAGTTTTACTCAGCTTTCATTGATTTGATCTTATAAATCGGCAGGGTGATGATGAATCGGACGAGGACGAGGACAAGAAACAACGCCATAGGAGTCGCCAACGTCGCCAAAACTATGACGATTGAGCAGAGTGCTTCTATCACCTGCACCACAGATCCATTCATGCCTTAGTAGAAGTCATAATAAAATAAAGTTGGCATGTCTTCATCAGTGTTTGGTGTTTTGTTCCATTACAAACACTGATGATTAAGCAGAGTGCTTTTGTCATCTGCTCAATATTAATGCCATATCACTAGCTATTAGTAAATAAAAGTTGGCATGTCTTTCTTGTGTTTTGTCTGTTCACAGAAAGAAATATTTGCAGTAACTTGTAGTAATAGCTATTTTTCTCTTCTCCACTTGAATAAAAACCCAGACTTTTCAAGCAATACTATGCCATAAATAGTTCTCTTGTTGCTGTGTCTTTACATTCTCCTAGAAAATGTGAAGTAGTTAAGAACCTCATTAAATGAAGGGTAAATATGGGAAAAAAGTTTCGACAATACACTTATTTTGAACTAAGAAAAGAATTCCAACAATGGACTTAATATGGACTAGGGGGAGTATATACAAACGGCATAAGTAGGGGGAAAAGTAGAATTCTTCAATAGTATTACTGATAAACTTTTTACAAACTACACTAATTGAGGATCTTATATGTCATTTCTCTACAGTTGTTATCAGAGGAAAAACATTTTCTTCTTTACTCGCTTCTCAAAGTTGCAAAAGTTTTACATTGATTTCTTACTGTACCATCACATGGAAAATGCCATATAATCTTCTTCGTTCAATTTGTTTTAAATCAATACTTGACAAAAATGGTAAAAAGATAAAGTAAATACATAGTGTGACATGTTATTATATAATGAGTTACCTAATTCTTCTTTTGAGGAAGATGTAGCTGAAGAAGACACACGCTAAAGCAGCAAAGATAGAATTGCCACAAAGGTCTGTTGAGAAGCAACTCACTCATCTTCTGCCCTTGCTAAGAAGCAACACTGGAATACAAAAATCACAGTTGTAGAAGTGAGAGAATAATAGAATTAAAAATACTTACTTCTATCTGGCCTTTCTTAGCAAACTTTCGACCATTCTTTGGTAGAAGCTCCAGCTTTTCACTCGAACTTGATTGACGACAGGTCAATTACTATATTCTGTCAGATTCTTGGGGCATACATGGACACCTAAATACTTAACTCGGTATGATCATATATACTTATGACTGATCCATAGACAGCTCAAAATGACTAAAATGTGTATCGATTAAGTAATTTCACTCTCCTCCTTCATAGGCAGAATATATTACTAAAAGTTGTTGTGCCCTACTGCCCTCTCAAATTGCAAAAAATAGGCATAAGTAGATGATCATCAAGCTTTTGTGATTCCCACAATATTTAAAGTTAATTCCTTTATATTATTGATTGGGTAAGCAGTTATTCAGACCTATAGCACACAACACAGGAAGTGCACAGTTTTAGCACTATACTACATGATGAACAAAACAAAACAAGATCAGTCAACTCTATTTTGGTGAACTGGAAACTTCACGATTCATCTCTTCACCATTCTGAGAGGCAACCAATGAGTCAGAATCGGAGTCTTCTGCTGTTACAGCACCTGGGCTATCGTTATCTTGGTTCCCAGAAGTAGATGAAAATGACAGCGGGTTATGTGTTGAGCTTGCTTTCTTTAGTCCCTGAATGGCTCTTATTGCAGCTAGCGTGCTTCGGTATATATCCCCATTTTCTTCCCCCTGTGGAAATGTTGTATCAGGGAGAACATTGGAAGCATAAGAAGTAGTTGCTCCAATCTGTTCATCTGCAGGGACAGCTGATTCAACAACTTCTGCTTCCAGAGGAAATAGGACCTCAAGATTAGCCTCACACTCATGGACTAATCTCGTCAGAGGTTCCGTAGTAAAGATTGGCTGATGAAGTGCGACTTGTGTAAAAGGAAGACGCAACAATCCCCCAGTTCGTTTGTCATACTTCTTCAATATCTTAACAAGTCCTAATGAAACAAAAAATTGTTAGAGAAGATATCTTGACCTTGCAGAAATCAGAGGTAGTTATACCTCCAAAGCAAGAAATCTTACTTTCATGTTAAACTGTGACTAGTTATGTGAGAGTTGTCTGTGTTTGCCGAGTAGAGCTAGTAGCTCCCATAATTTTACGTCACCCCTATTCCTCTCTTTAATACCCATCATCTGTTGTCCCCTCAAAGTATAAAATCAGAAAGAAAAAGTGATCTGGTAGAAGGAATTAGAAGTAGAGGAAGAGAATTAAGGAAGAAAGAATCATCATCAGAAAATGGAAAAGGATATTGGGGAAAACAGAAACTCGGAGATGGAGAAATGTGTTAAACATTAAACCGCATATAGAAAATGGCCTAAAATACCCTTAAACTATCGAATTTGGTACAAAAATACCCTTCGTTAACCTTTTGGCTCCAAATGCCCCTGACGTCAACGTATTGGCTCTAAACTACCCTTATTTTTAAAGGTCCACTTCAAAAATAAAATTAATAAATTCATTTATTGTGTGGCGCGTTCCTATTGGCTATTATTTAAATTAACCTAATTTATTAATCTCAAATCATTATCCGGATCTACCCATAACCTATATCCGCCTCCGTCTAATTGAGGTTCCCTATCTTCATCTTCTTCATTTTTCTTAGTGGTTCTAAAAATCTTGTCTTCAATCTTGGCTTTTCTCTGTACTTGAGTTTTAACAATCAAGTCTGCTTCTTGAAATGCAACAATAAGATTTTGGGTCAAAAAGGGTAACTTTTCAAATCCAAATCTAGCGTATAAATGTTGTCAAATATATGGGTAAAATTTTCATCAGACGTCTTATTCTTTGGCTGAAATTTTTCTCTAAAAGTTGATACATTTTTATCTTTGCAACAGGTCTTATGTTCTGTCTATCATTCGATTTTGTCTTCGATCTCCATTCTTAAACTTCAAGCTCCTTCATTAACTAAGAAATATCAATGATGTCAGCTTCTTGATCTTGTTCTCTGAACATTCTCCTTGTGATCTTCATGAACTTGGATTGGAGTTACATGAAGAGTGAGTGTGAAATTGAGAAATTGATTTTAGTGGTGGTGAACTATGAATAACCCATCTGATGCATCAGAACATAGAACTCTTTCTTACTTCAAATACCCCTGATGTTTTGATTATCTTTAAATTCTTGAGAAGCTTTTTTTTCAATAATCTTCAATTTTGAAATTTTCAATAGAAAGTAATTAACTTAAAAAAGCTAATTTGTTGATTTAAAGAGGCTTTTAGGCGGGGCGGATATGGGTTATTGGGTGGATCTGCATTCTGATTTGAGATTAATCAATTAGGTTAATTTTGGAAATAGCCAATAGAAACGTGCCATGTAATAAATGAATTTCTTAATTTTATTTTTGAAATGGATCTTTAAAAATAAGGGTAGTTTAGAGCCAATATGTTGACATCAGGGGTACTTTGGAGCCAAAAGATTAACGAAGGGTTTTTTGTACCAAATTCAATAGTACAAGGGTATTTTAAGCCCTTTTCGGAACTGCATGAAAATGTGGGGTGAAGTGAAGAGAAAGACAGCATCCCAATACTTGGATTAAATTTGTAATAGTCAAAATTGTTTGGGAGTAGCATTCTATTTCTCTATCTTCTAGCTGCATCTTTACCTCAGTTTATGTAGTTTGATGAGTTGCTTGTAAGAGTCACATAGGGAATAAGGAACCAATAACAGTGGAAAGTGTGGTAAGAGTCTAAGACACGTGCAGATTGGGAAAAGGATGGTGTTGGGAGGACTAGGTGGAAGAAGAAGAGTATGAAAGAGGGAAGACTTTGAGGAGGAATAGCACCTGATGGATGTAGGGAGAGAGAGGGAAGAGAGGGATGTGTAATATTCAGACGGCAAACAAGGCCAACTCTCATAACTAGTCATAATTGTATTTAACACAGTAAAATTTCTCCTCTAATCCTTAGAACACTATGATGCTGGAAACACATAACTATCAAGGGTAACAAATTTCAGAAGTGCAAGGTGAAAATTGACAGACAAAAATTCTATACCTGCAAAATTTAATGAGCTATAATTTTTCAGAAGAACCATCTCCCCGTGTATGGAAACAAAGTCTTTACGGATGTTCATCATTTCTTCACTGAATTCATTGTTTGTTGCAAGAACTCCATCTTTGTCGCTCTTCTCCTTCACACGTTCAATTCTTTCCTTCAGTTCCTGTTATACAAGTAGAGAAAAAAAAATCAAAATCCACACTATAGCAATTTGAGACTCGCTATGTATTACAAATATCTTTAAGAATATAATACTGCAATACGATGACTCTCATTCTGTTTCTACGTTTGATATCTTACACACTCATTTTGCATCCTTCCAATGTCTACCCCTTCATTAAGATACGGAAAAAGAGAACACTGTCCATTTTCAGTGCCCTTCAAAACTCACACAGTGGAATATGAGTCAAAATTCAGAAAATGCGCCCATAAGTTCCAAACTGAAAAATGCATCCTGTTCCACTGTCTGCCTCCACAACTTTTGAAGCGGCCACCAGGCCCACTACAAATTACATTTTCATCCTCTAAAACCAAATAACTCACTCGACCGCAGACCTTCAAGTCACAGAACCCTATACCAGAGAAAGCATTTACCATGCTGTCTCCACCGCGCACCAGCCACGATTGTTGTTAGTTGGCCAACAAAACTGTAGCTCCGCCACCCCTGTCTTACCTTACTACTTCTTACAGAATCTAAATTTCACATTCACCAGTCACGTCCATCATTTTGCCACAATTCTTCAGTCCTTGCATCACCATTAACACACCCGCAGCTTTCCTGGAATCCTTCCACTGCCATAACTCATTTCATTATGGATTACCCAAAAAGTAAACATTTTGATAGTTACTTGACTCCACATTCCAGTGGCAAACCACGTAATGTTTGTAATTGATGAACTTGGTCACAAACCAGGCATGATGACGACAATATTGCTTTCATGCCATTGAATGTGAAGTCAAAATTCGATTCTAAATGTATATTCAGGCCTGAATAGGACAGTTGCAGATTGAATGAGCAATTATAAGGGCTTCATACTAAAACTTGACAACTTCAGTTTGCACTTTTCAGTAACAATACTCAACAAAGTTCTCTAGAATGATAGCCATATTCCTGTCTTTATGCTATAATTTACTCATGATGCCTTATGTAGTAAAGGCTGATGGGACAAAGAAATCCTGCATAATTATATATTATGGAGTGTAACAGTGAACCTTAAATGTGTTATATATATGTTAAAGGCATTTGGTTACTTCTGACACCAGATATCATATAATAACTCCTTTCACCAACTACCAATCCTAATCCTGGACTAAGGCGGATGACATGCTCCACCCAAAGCCCTACACGGACACAGGTACCAGATAAAAGAGTTACGAACCCACCCCATTTGTTCTGAAATGTATCATATTCTGATCCAGATGAAGAAAAGTTAAAGACCAAGGTCATCATTGGATCCAATCATTTTCAAACTTGGTCCCAGTTTATGATTAACCAAGTGACGTATTCAGTATGCATGCAATTCCCTAACTACTAGTACACCTCATGAACCGGCCAAGGGAGGGGTTGACTCCGATGCCGGGTTTTGAGGATCGAGACCAGCTTTGGAAACGGCACAAGTGAAGTGAGTCACCCCCATATAAGTAATATGGGCAAGTTCAAGAGGTTAGTATTATGGAACTTTTTTCACTTTTTAGTTAAATTAGAGTAAAAATATATGCAACAGACTGGGAAGCATTGACAATAAGGCAATCTAAAGAATAAAGTGGTATTTAACAGACAGAATCAATTGTTTCTACTGAATGTTTAGTTTTATTAGTGGGTGTGAGATTTAATTTATTCACATGGTAAGTACAAAATGAGGTGTTTCATACAGTAATAATTTGAATTTAGGTTTATGTTTATACTCTGATTGCGTTAAATATCGTGAATTTTATTAATGGAAATGTTATTTAAATAATTATATACATTACCTTTTTGTCTGAACAAGACAAGAAGAAAGCTGTATAACACAGACTATGCCAGTTCCACGTTATCGAAGTCATATAAAAGTCAATAAACTATAGCAATATCTAATATTTCTCTTATAGTATTCAATATATGAATGTCTTTCTTATTTAATGTAGTACTTGGGGCCACATCAGCAACAATGCCGATAAGTGTGGTCAAATATCCTAAATCTAATTTGACAGATAGTTTTATTTTTATTAGGTAAGAACTAATTAGATAGTTATTAACACTTGATCAAGAAAATTTTGATATTTATTAGTTAGACAGCCTTCATCGAAAGAAGCAGGACAAGAAGACAAACAATCCCGACTAGTCTCCACGCTGAGTAATAATGATGCAACAAAGCTTCAAAGAAACTAGTAAATGATAAGCTCACAAAGTGCCCTGCTTGTTTAGGCAACCCAAGCCTAGTTTCCATGTTGTGTGGAGGATCATAGGTGGTTGATCTAACAGTTTAGTCAAGCACCCTAACTCCGAGTTGCCTAATAGAAAATTTTCTTCATTGGACTTGAAGGAAGGGTGAACATTAAGAGTACAAGTATTTTTCTGGAGAATTTACTCAGACAAGTTGCTGCTTACCAAGGACATAACCTTAAATAGGAGGTTGTGGAGGACAAGGATCATGGTAGAAAGATAGTAGAGTGTTGTCTTATTTATCCTTCCATACTAGTAGTAGTAGTACTTCAGTACTTCTCTTGTAGTTTTTGTCCTTTGATTTCTGTCACTATTTGTGGTCTCTTGTCTTCGATTATCGCACTAATTTGTTGAAGTTATTGTTCTTTTTCAGAATATTTTGACTTGCTCTCTATACTATTTCTCCATAAATTCTTTACTTCCATTATTTCTTTTTCAAACTACTTTGAGATGCTTTTTGCTTGAGCCGAGGGCCAATCGAAAACAACCTTTCTACCTCCCAATGTAGTAAGGTTTGCATACGCTTTACCCTTCCTAGACCTGACTTGTGGGATTACACTAGGTATGTCGTTGTAATCTGTTCGGTCGGGTGTCAGTGTTATATGAGAAAGCCAGAGATATTCTGATATTTAGTGTTTGGCATTTCCTTGGTCAAATCAGCTCAACAAATTATAAAGGCAGTAGGGGGAATATGCCATTAAGATACTTTTATATCCCCAGCTTTACTAAGAATATTCTCCAGGAAGCTCCTGTCATACCATTTCCCTCCACCAGCACCCAACTATTTGCTTCTATTTTTGGGGTATGTCGTGTATATATATCTCCTCTCAATCACTTGAACCATCCATCTAAAGTCCACAAGGGACCATCATTTATTGGCATTGCTCTTAAGTTCGTCATAGTTGCATTTACATTTTTTGGCCTTTGTTGTGATTCATATAGTGATTTACTTCTCCGTTTACACATCAAATGTTACAGCAGCATATCCATCAAAAAGAGAGACTTTGTCACTTAAACAAATCCTAGTACTCTTGAATATCTAAAAATATATATTCTTCAGTTCCTCCATCCTTCATCTCACCGCTCGCCACATACTAATTGCCGCTCACAGAAGTGGCAGTACATTTATCCCTCTCTACTACAATAAGCTAAAAATAATACAACAAGTAAACACCAGAAACATATTTCTTAAAACCTTCACATTCCCAGATCCATCAAAAGCTAACAACTTGATCCAATTTATGCAAATCATTAAGTAAAAATTCTGATGAAATTTTGGTTTTTAGGACTTCAACAAAGCGCAATGGATATAACGGATTCATGCAAGTTGACCACAACTAATCCAGAATCAAGGTGTAATCAACCAATTGATTGAAATGAAGAAAATCGTAAGCTGAGCTTATCAACTGTAAAATTCTGTTCAAGTTAAATTAATCAAACTAATCAAGCGTAACAATTACGCAGTCTCTTCACACCAAAACAAAAATTGAATTTTTTAACGGGAATCTGTAAACAAAAATTCAAATTTCAGAATCACAAACAGGCAAAGCGAAGATTTTTATTTTATTTTTTTTAAATAGAAAAAAAAAAACGAAACCTGGAAACGGATAATGAAGTCTTCTTCTTTATCCACGTAGAAATCGTTGAACTTGTCGAGTTCCTCATTGAGAATTCTGATAAACCAATCCTGTAGCTCGGTCGCGGCTGCCGTCGCCGGCGGCAGCGGCGGTAACGGAGGTGGATTATCGGCGGTGGAAGAAGGGATGTGCTTGATAAGCTTCTTCAAAGGCTTGTAACACAAGTATTTATCCCTCCATTCAGGTAGGGTTTCTTCCAAATGGATGCTGAATTCTTTCCCGAATTTCATATCACCACCGGCAATCGCTTGATTTTATACAAATTCGTCTAAACACACTGATTTTAAACAGAATTTTGCTTTTTTTTTGGAGTTTTTGAAATCCAATAACATATAGTTCAAAATTTTACAAAAAAAAAATGTTAGATTCTCACACCAATTAGCAATTTTGAGTTTAGGATATGCAATTCCCTCACCCACCAACCAAAGGAACTCAAATTAGCAAGATTTATAAGTTTTTATTAAACAAAGAATTTAAGTTTATCATAAATGTATCCAACTTTTTATATTATTACCATCAAAATACTTCTTTTAAGGATAAAAATAATATCTTTATTAGTTCTACACGGTGTTTTCAAAAGCGTTTTTGAGCGAGTTCTAAATAAATTTCGGGGTGGAGCGTACAGAAAAGCTTTGGGCCATAAATTAAAAATATAGATTCATAAAGTGTAAGTCTTAACCTTTGAGGCGTAAGCTGTGAACATAAAAACGTAAGTCCTGTACGTAAAAACGTACTCCTGAACATTTTTAATTTAATTTTTTATTTAAATCATATTTTTATTATTGGTGTAATGCTATTTCTCAAATAATAATTGTAATATTTTTTTCTTCATTATTGATTATTGATACTTATTTCAAATAAAAACCACAAATCATTAAAAGGTTTACTTTTACTTATTCTATTAGTAATAATAAAACTATAAAATTGAATATACATGAGACTACGCCCCATAAATCCATGGAACATACGTCCTGTTTCTCAAGACTTACGCCTTGTCCCGTAATGTATTAAACGTCTCACCTTACGTCCTCGCCTTTTAAAATACATGTTCTACAAATGGAGTAGAGAAAAATTATTTTATATCTATGGATAAATATATCTCATAAAATTAAAAATAAATTTGTAAAAGAATTTCGAAATCATTGTGCTGAGCTTTATTTGTTAATATTCAACAATCTTAACAGCAGAAAAAGTGAGTAAAAGTCATAAATAAAAAAATGAATTTTAACTTTTACATGTGAAATTCATAGCCATGGGCCATTGGTTTTTGAAAGAATATTCGATTACATCTTGTAGTTGAGTGTCATGTCAGCTTAGCCATTCTGTCCCCCAAGAGACGCAGGAACAACAATACCAACAAATATTTTAGAAAATTGTCAATCAATGATAGTGATTTTTTTCTATAAAAGAATAGCAACATATAAGTAGTAAATATGGTGCTTATTATTTTTTGAAATCATTATTCAAAATTGTTCGTCGAGAACATTAGGTATCTAAGAAATATATTTTACCTTTTTAGAAAATTATTATTTATATTCATAAATTTTAAAAACTATTAAAACTAATCATAAATTTATTTTACAAGTCAATGAAATTTTTAATGCAACAAATATCATAAGTAGCATCCGTGACACTAAAATAATGTGATAGTTAATGCAACAAACATTATTTCATACATCCTGAAGTAACAAAGTATACCCTAAGCTGATTATTTATCATTTTCATCAACCACCATATTATTACTTTCATATTCACGGACTATTTCATTACTACTTTGATATTCACATAAAAAAAAATGTAATACAAAGCAAACAAATACTACAGATGATTTTTTGTACAACAACAAAAAAGCGATATAAAATTTCAATTTTCAAAATATTCCAATGAAATTTGATTCAACTATCAGAAAAAACTAGTATTGTAAAATTTGAGATGTTTGCCAAAAACAATTACCAAATAATGGCAAATTATATGGATGAAAACTGTTTGCCAAATTTTCCCCCAAATATTATTTGAAAAATCTACGACCAAATAATAAAACTATTTGTCAAATTTTCCTCCAAATATTATTTGAAAAAACTATGACCAAATAATAAAAACTATTTGCCAAATTTTCCCCCAAATATTATTTGAAAAATCTATGACCAAACTATTTACCAATTTTCCCCCCAAATATTATTTATGACCAAATAAGACCCTAACATACAGGTAACTAACTAATGACTCTCCCACACAGTAAACACAAACTGATTTTCTCCCCTTCCAATTTTTTCGACATGAGAGTATTCATCCTTGAAGAAATTGAGAGGTTAAGGAACACGACATGAAATAATTTAATGGACTGAATCATCTACTAGATGATCCTTCAATAAGGTTCAAACAATTGGATACGTGATAGAAGTCAGCAATAACACAAGTACGAACAACGAAATCAGGATGAAAAGGAAAAGGAAAAAATCGTTGCAGGTGAAACAGCAGCCTAAATGGAATCCAAAGCCTGAAGAACATCAGCTTTCACATCTTCAAAATCTTCCACTCCAAAGCTAAATCGGACCAAGTTATCCAAGATCCCGTACTTTGCTCTATCAGACTGGCTAAGATCCCTGTTTTACAGTTAAAATCGAGCATGTTATCCACAATGTTTTCATTTAGCACTCCATATGTTAGTATTGTTGATAGAAAAGTTACAGTTTCCAGATTCTCTCGCCATAATAGAATATACTTTATTGATAAGTAACCATGAAATAGAACATTGACATACCAATAAGACATTATTGCTGGTTGGTCCACAATGCTCTCACAACCTCCAAACGATGGAGCAATATAAGGAATCCTCAGAGCATCCACAAATTTTGCAGTAGTTAGGAGGTCACCATCAACCTTGTAGAAAAAATATAGCCTTTAATATACTGAGAGAGAGAGAGAACTGACAGGGATTCTTGGTTAACAAAAGATCATAGATCCATCATGAAATACAGACCTCAAAACTGACCACACCTCCAAAGCCAGTCATTTGTTTCTTTGCAAGATGATATTCCGGATGACTTGGTAAGCCTGGATAATAGACGTGTTTCACCTGCAACTCATTTTATTCAGATATGACAGCACTAGCAGGACTAGCAGAGATCCTAATGAAACGCAGAAAAAACAAGACCTCTGAACTTTAATGCAACTGCTCATATATAAGCTAGAAGTGTGGTATGATAGTAATTTTTATGTTCAGTAATGAGTCGATCATACATTATCAGGATGAAGTAGCTACTGACTTAAGGTGGATTGTACAGGGAGTGTAACTGTACAAGTAACATATAAATTTTTTATAGAGTTAAGACGATACTAATCAACACTTACGAATGTTTCCTCTAATGTTTACTTGCTTCTAACCTATTTGTCTTAGTGACTGTGCATGTTGTAGTAGAGGACGACTAGAAGCATCCCGAAGTACCAAGCATGGATGTAAGAATAATCTTTGTTAATCGATGAAGGAAAGAAAAAACAGAATCACCCAAAAAGTACAGCTTTGTGATGTTAACAGCAGAATCTACAGGTACAAAGGAGTGACAGAAAAGATCGTTCAGTTTATCTGGCTTAACAAAGTTCACCCATAATGATGGTGCATCTTCTTCTACTTTATTTAAACTAATAATGGTGCATCTTCTTCTTTAGTTGCTTTCAGCGATTTATTTTCACTTACTTTAAAGATTAAACCAGCTTTTATAACCTAGAACTAGATCATGATGTCTATGTTATGCTCATAAGATTGGCAATTACTCTAACAAACATCAAGTTGAACATTCTTACTTTTATCATAAACATGAAATATCATGCATACCAATAAGGTAATTGTGCTCTAGTAAAATGTGAATTTCAAATCATGACTAACAAAGCTATTGAAGCCTAGAATACCTTGGGATGAGCCTCTAAAATTTCGGCCATCCTCAATGCAGTAGAATTTTGTTGCTGTACACGAAGATGCAGCGTCTTCATGCCTCGGATGATAAGATATGCAGCATTCTGGTAGATGGGAAAATTGTATCATACTTCTATAAAATACAAGCTTAAATGTAAGTTACACTTCATACAACAGCAACAACTACACCGTAATTACCCTAAACCTCTGGTCAATATTAAAAAAATTAGGTTGTCTAACACTACAAGTTCTTTATAATTTCTCCCGGGATACAAACCCCTAACAAGAATAAAAGACTTTAAGCTAAAGTAAGCATACCACGTGACTAGGGGTGTCAACTGGGGGTTGTGCTGAATTTGGGATAGTTAAAATGGGTTGAGTGAATATGTGGGGGGGTTCGTTGAGTTGGGTCAAGAAGGGCTAGAGATAATGGGTCACAGCTTAACACGCCCAACTCTAACCGAGTTTTAATTTCTTAAATTACTTTCATATAAAGAAAAAAACATTACAAACAAAGAGTCTTTTGATATTATCAAGGGTACTTTCTTATAATTTATTTAATTACTAAATAAAACTAATAACCTTTTTTCTTTAATATGGCTATACCAGAGATCCAACAAACAGAAAAGATTATAAATGTTTTGACAAGTTCTTTTATGGATAGATTTGGGCAGCATACTAAATCCAAATTAGCACAGCTTATAGACTGGCTGACTTGGGCTCTACCCAAATTGAGCAGTCATGAAAATATGCACAGTCAACCCGCCAAGAGCAATTCTACCTTCATCAAAATTTACATATACATATGCAGCATAAAACGTCAGGGATTTAAGTCGATCAGTACTTCAATTAAGAATACTCACAGGATTGAGAGCACCACCCAGGATATGATGCAAGTTTCGGATTACTGAAACTAACTTTTCAGGACCACTAATACAACCTGCAAGAACCTGTATGAAGCACAGCATAGCAGTTAGTTTGATGTTTCTTAGTGGCAGCATAGTTGATCGATTGTTAAAACGCCAGCTAATGCCACTTACATCATTGTGCCCACCAAGGAATTTTGTAGCGGAATGCACAACAAGGTCAGCCCCCAGAGCAAGGGCCTTCTGGTTAAGAGGAGTTGCAAATGTTCCATCTATGCAAACCAAGGCTCCTTTTTCACGGCAAAGCTTTGAAACCAGCTCAATGTCAACACATCTCAGGAATGGATTTGTTGGAGACTCGGTAAAGAAAAGATCCACCTGCATTGAACAAGGTGCCAGTCATTAGAATCATCTTCCTCAACTCTATAGTTCAGCATAGTTAAGTGATACACAACTATGTGTTTGCATACTTACTTTCTTCTGATTTAATGCTAACTCCAAAGCTCCCATATCTGCTGGATCAATAACTGTGGCCTGTGGTAACGAAACACATCAGCATTTTTTTCTCTTAGACTAACTCAACAAAAGAGAAACGTTATGGTTCAATTATATTAGTCACCAGCAGTTTTTGGAGAGTGTTACAGAACTGAATTTATAATATTTGTCTCATTACCAAAATAAAAACAACAGCTTTACTTATATCTTGTAATATTTCTGGACTTCACAAATGAAATGCCAAGTATCTAAGACATTAGGATTAGCGAAAGTACCGTAATTCCCATTTTAGGTAGTATTGTCTCAATAAAAACACGTGTCTTCCTGTAGCAGTCTGTAGTAGTAACAATATGCCCACCAGCAGGAACCAAGGCCAGGAACATTACAGTACTAGCACACATTCCAGATGCCACTATCAAGGTTGATTCAGCACCCTCAAGTGCACTGTTAGAGATACAAATAACTCATTACTAAAAAATTTGCCCCTTAAGTACCAACATAAGACAACTAAAGAAAATAAAAGCAAAAGACGAAAATAGAAAATGAAAACAAACTAATTAACCAAAAATAACGCTAACCTAATTTTCTCCTCCAAAACAACAGTAGTGGGGTTCCCATAGCGGCCATATTCAAAACTTGCACGTCTTTTCTCCTGCCAAAATATCATAAGGTGAAATTGATCATAAACAAGTTCATCAACGATGTAACTTAACATTCTCTCTTACCAATTTGATGGTACACCAGTATAATATCTAAGGAGACTTGACAATTGACCAAGAAAGTGGCTAGGGTCGTCAAGACTCCCCTTTCAGGTCAGGAATTTCCCATTGGAACTAGAGAGCGATTGTTTTTTTGATTCACACTGTAAGCAACTCAAGAATCAAATACAACAGAAAATACCTTAAAATCAATAAGGTCAGAAGTTTTGTTGAAGAAGTAAGCAGATGTGTTAACCACTGGGGTAGTTATAGCATCAGTAACAATACCGCGTCCCAACCTTTCACCTGCAGAAAAACAAACAACATAAGTTTTTTTCTTGATTCATAAAGCCAATCTGAAAGCACAAATATTACCCCCATCCTCGAGAGATATATTGAAATAATCTTTATTCAAACTAGAGAATACCCATAAAAGTACATCTATGATGAAAAGATTTGTCTTGTCATACGCAACCCAAGAACCTTCATGCCTTCAGGTGACAATATTCAAGGAATAACATTTCCTTTCCGTTCTACCTTTTTGTTATGGTTTTTTCAGAAGAGAAAAGGAAAGAAAGAATCAACAGAGATGGTGGATTGGAATGAAAAACGAAAGAAATGCTTCTTTCATTTTCCACGCCAAGCGACCATCTTTTACTTGGGTTTGGGTTCCACAACATTTTAAACTTAATATCTTGAAATCTGGCTGAGAGTGCTTTGAACCTCAATTGAACTGAGAGATGTGGACTAATTCAGACAAACTGATAAATAAAGTTGAATACTTTTTGAGTATTTATCCAATTTTAGCTTGAAGTGTTACAGTACTATAGTCCAGCTTAAGCCTTCAGTGTGATATGTCTTCAATACTATACATCAACGGACAATAATAAGGCCCAAAACATATTTCAAGCATGCATCTCTTCCAAGATTGTCAGGTAAACTATGGGTTTTAAACCATTGAATTAATCAATCAACTACACCTCAATCCCGAACTGCTATATATATCTCTATATCCCATCCTCTCTAAATCGATTTAGACCATTATAAACAGGAGCAGAACTAGTAGCCTGCATGCTGGCCCGGTAGAGTTTGCTCAAATAGTGTATCTGTATTAATAAATTCATCAAATGTATACACATATTAAATCGAGAAACTAGTTATTATAAAGTGCTATGTTAACTTAAAAACCAGTTACTTATCACTTTAAGTCCTTATAAAACTCAGAACTTATAAAGTTGAAATCCTAACTTCGCAAAACAGAAATATATTCATCAGATCTCATCGAGAATGAACCGTCAGCTTTCGTAATACAACATAAACGTTAATCAGACTTCTCAGCATGACATAATAAGAGAAATCATAACAAACTAGACTTATGAGCTGTCAACACAAAGCTTAAGGATCTAAGAATAATACCGGCATGAATAGCAACGCTTCCATCTGAATTCAAAAATGAAGCATATTTAACACCTGTCGAACCCTTAATCTGTACATTTTGATCACTACGATCCGCATTCTCCACAACCGCCACCTCCTCGTCACCTGCGGTGATACCAATCGAAGTAACAGCAGCGGAAGCGGATGAATCGACAGCATTAGCCGCCGGAGTGAACTCAGGACCGGCTTGGTTGTTAGACCAGGAAGCCGCCACAACTTGAGCCACGCCGATGTTGCTGCAATTCCTCCTAGCCTTAATGCTTAGCTGCCTCACGAAATTAGGCGGAAACCTATAAATCAGAGAAGACAGCCCATAAACCTGAGATCGGTTACTCCCGGAGTTATACTTGCCGGAGAACCGAACGCCGGCTTTAGGATGTGGAAGGCTGCCGGAGAAATCAGGCTCCGAACGACATTCGAATGACGGAAATGCCCTAGCGTAACTAGAGACGGCCATTGAATTGTTGATGATTTTGGAGTTTGGAAGGTCAAAAATGTAATTACTCCCACGGCTAGGAGGCTTTGCCCTTTTCCCTGTGAAAAAACGCAAAAAAAATGAAAAAGGGAGTTTGTTGAGGAAATTGTGTTCCACACAAAGTTTAAATAGTGATTGTAATCCACAAGTAGACTGTACTTTGAGAAGAAAAAAAAAATTTATCGCGAATTAAATGTTTACATTGTAATTTTTATAATTATGTGATATAATAAAGTAAAATATATGTTAATTAACTAAAGTAAAATAGAATAAAATAAACTACAAATATAAATAAATGATATTCATATATTAAATTGATATTAACATTCGATGCAGATAAATTTTATCACTTTAAAAATGCACGCGATTGAGATTTTGTCGTCTTGTTAACATAGTTGAATGGTGGGCCCAAAACACATTCTAGTAAGCAAATATGACCATTCATCAACTTTAGGGGTCATTTAGCCATGCAATTTAAAGGGGTTTGGATTGATTTTTTCTAAAAAGTAGTTAGAATTGTATAAGGATTTTTTTTTTATGACTAGGGAATTTTGTGATTGGGGTAAAATTTTTACTTTTTACGTAATAGTTTGTAAATTATTTAGGAGAGGAGAGGTGGTAAGTTGTATTAGACAAGTTTGATATTGCGCTTAGTAAGATCATACAAGAGCTAAGAAGTTAAGATAGTTTTCATAATTTGTTTATCTTTAATCCTAAATTAATCCCTCTCTTTAACCTTGAATTAGGATTAGATTAATTTAGGATTAAAAATAAAATAAAATGGGTCATATCATATTTTTTAATAGGTCGGGTTAGGTGGGTGGATCACTAAATGATTTAATTTATTTTTTAAAATTTTTGGTTTGTTATATAAATAATTAATATCAATAAATTTTAATTAAAAATAATTTAATAGATTGAGTGACTTTCTGAGAGAAGAGTGCATAGTTGAGTGACTTTTAAGGGAAAATTGAAAGTTGAGTGACTTTCTGAGAGAAGAGTGCATAGTTGAGTGACTTTTAAGGGAAAATTGAAAGTTGAGTGACTTTCTGAGAGAATAGTGCAAAGTTGAGTGACCATCTGAGGTATTAACTCTTTCATCATAATTGTATCTCAACAACTTTTGTATTTTATATGGTCATTTTGTCATTCAAATTAAAATTGTTATTTTACTTACATAGTGAAAACTAAAAATTATGTTTCATTGATCAAAATTATAGTACATGACTGTCAAATATAATATTGTATCTCAATATCATTTAATTATACATGTGAATATAATTTATGAAAGAATGCAAGATTTTGGGGGGAAAAAACATATATAGTGAAAATAATACAATTTGTTGAGGAAAGATACAATATTTTAAAAACGTACAAATTGATTGCGAAAGAAATAAAGATAGTATGAATTTAATTTTTGCAACCTTGTTCTCTGATTCTCTCTTTCTTCTTCTTCGTCTGATATATTCTTCTTTTCGATCTTTTATCCACGAAATCCAAATTTCAAATCGTATTCATTTGTGCATTCATAAAACTCAGCTTCGTCATCTAAAAAATTATAATTACCCAAAAATTTAAATAAAGATTTAAATAATTAACTCAATTATATTAATTTATGATATTTATTTAAACTTAATATATTCATAAATTTAATATAATCTAAATCATTCATAAATTTAGATTTAATAAATTTTAAATGATATATGTACAAACAAAATTTCAATTTCAATTTAACTATCTACCTAAATCAATGATTTTAAATTCATATCCAGATGCGTAGTTATTATTGAACTACTCAAATCATACATTTACATACTATTACATTTAGTAATATCACAAGTTATCTTTTATATTTGTTGCAGGTATTTAAAAACTATAAACTATTAGTTCATGCAAGTTAAATTGGTAATTAAGTGATGATCATGTTAATCAATATTTTAGTAGTTCACTTACCGTTTTAATATATTTATAAAGCGGTGAACCAGTTCGACAATAATTAAAATTAAATTAAACTGATCGATAACATTTTTAGTGATAGATGAAAGATATTTATATAAACGCAACATTTATTAGACTACTAATAATAAATTTCTTAATCTCTCTATGTAGTACTTAATTACTAATCTATTGAAATGAACTTTGATGTATTGGATACTGTTATATTCGAGTTAATTAAACTTGTTAACGCGATATTATCAATAATATGATGTTCGTATCAGCACGAATTCAACATATGTTACTTTTTTTGTTTTAATTTATGTGACACAATTGAAATTTAAAAATAAAATTAAAATATTATTTTAAAATATTTTAAGTTATTAATTATTGTATTTCATAGTAATTTTTTAAATAATTTTCAAATAATATATAATATTCTCTATGTCTAAATTTACGTGACACAAATAAAATTTAAAGAATCAACCAACTTTTATGTATTTACTTTTAAATATTTGAAGTTGTTAATTATTGTGACTTGTAATATTTGTACGTCATTTTCACGTTTTTTTTTAATTTTCTAATTATTATTCTTTGATAGAATTTTTTATGTAATTTAAATATGTTTAACATTTTAAAAAGAAAAGCAATATAAATAAATTAAAATAGAAAAAGTACTAAACTGGAATATAAATAAACATGTTAAATTTGAAAACATCGTTTGAATATATGCACAAACTAATGCACAAAAACAAGACAAGAGATTTTGAAAAGATACGTGAAACACAAAATATAAATTAATTTTCATTTTTTTAAATAATTTAGCATATATATTTTATTCCTAAATTATTACTTCTTTCATTTAATTTATTTAATCTATTTTTTTACTCTATTTAAAAAGAACAATTCTATCTCTTATTAATTTTTTTAATTCTAATTTTCATGTAACATGTTGAAGATCCCTGGATTTAAATTTTTCCTTCTTAAATTCGTATCATACTAAAATAAATTAAACATTTTAAAACAAAACAAATATAATCTTTTGTCTATTATGTTTTATAGATTAAAGACTAATTAATGATTGAATATTATATTTGAAGACCTAAGCTAAAAACTTGATGTGAATAGAAACTGGTGGGACCCACAAATGTTAAATTAATACCCAGCCCAACAAAAATGAAAAAGAACTGTTTTATATTAGAATGAGACAAGTTTTATTTAATTTAAAAGTTTAATATGCTTTCATTTGTATTCACCAAAAAATCTCTTAATTTAATGTAAATATCAAGAAGCATACGTATTGACAAACACATGTGCGCCTCAAGAAATTTATATTATATATAGTATAACAAAAATAATATTATATATATAATAGGGAAAGGGTATGATATATCCTTAACTTTGTCATTTAGAGCTGATATATTTGTTGTTATAAAAATGGCTTATATATATCCCTATTTATAAACAAATGACTCACATGTACCTTTTTTCTCTAACGGAAACGAAAAAAATAAAATTTTAATTTAATTTTTTATTATTTTTTTTCCAAAAAATATATCTCATATGAGTAAATTTAATCCTCGTCAAACATATTTTTTCTGACTTTTTTTTTCTGTTTCAATGACTAATTTAGAATTATTATTTTGATAATCAAATTTATTTATGTTTGGGAAAATGCACAAGTACCCCCTCAATCTATGTCCGAAATTTCAGAGACACACTTATACTATACTAAGGTCCTATTACCCCCCCGAACTTATTTTATAAATAATTTTCTACCCCTTTTCGGCCTACGTGGCACTAGCTTGAAAAAAAAGTCAACCAGCGTTGGACCCACAAGATAGTGCCACGTAGGCTGAAAAGGGATAGAAAATTATTAATAAAATAAGTTCAGGGGGGTAATAGGACCTTAGTATAATATAAGTGTGTCTCTGAGATTTCGGGCATAGGTTGAGGGGGTACTTGTGTATTATCCCTTTATGTTTTAACTAATATTCTTGTAAAAATTAATGTAGATGACCAAATTTTTTTCTTCGAATACAAAAATCAAATTACAATATAGAAAAAAAAATAGTTTAAATTTTTTTTCTTTAAACTAAGGAATGAAAAAATAAGAATAAGAAACTCAAATAATTATAATAAAAGAAGTCAAAAAATAATTTATATATGAAAAAATTGATAGTTTAATCATATATATTCTTAAATATTTTTTGTAAAAAATTAAAAGTAAAAATTATAAGTTTAAAACTAATTTTTTAACTTCTGTTAAATTAAGAGTATATGTGAGCCATTTTGTAATGACAGTGGTATATGTGAGCCATTTGTATAACGTAAAGACATATATGAGTTATTTTCATAACGAAGGATATATCAAGTCCAAATGACAAAGTTAAGAGATATATTAGATTATTTTCCCTATATAATATAATATATTTCTTGAGAATTAACACTCTCATCACACCTAGATTCGTTCCTATCCATGTCCTATTCTTTATTTATCTAACTCCTTTTTCTTTGTTGTTTAATTATTTATATTAATTAACTAATAATAAATTTTTAAGTAGATATTGATACTCAATATCTCCAAACTCAAAAACAAAGCCCTCCAACATACAAATGAAAAATAAATAAATAAAATTGACAAAAATCAGAATTGATATTAAGTCTATAAAAAACTCCAAACTTATGTTAGATTTTTAATTCTTTGTAAATAAAAATTGAATTAAAGCAAACCTCAAATAATCAAGATCAAACCTTTTTTAGGTACTTAATTATTATTTTTTTAATTTTATTTTTAAATAAATAAGGACTTCAGCTATAATATTAGTAGTATTTTCTTAGTTTTTTTTTTTTATTTTCAATTTTAATATGACTAGATGCAAAGTCTTGTGTCACATTATTAACATTTTATCGTAAAATCAATCTATCAGGAAAAAAAATATGTAAAACACTTATAAAATATATACTCGCAACATGAATTAAATACGTCAACGAAAGAAATTTTAAATTTTAAATTACTATTAACATGAAACATAAATATCAACAGAAAGATGCATGCTTCTAGCCTTATATGTTACTAAGAGACAAAAAATTAATAGTTGGGAAGAGAGTGACATGTTTCTAACTTACTTGAATGATACAAAGGGTATCAAATCTTTTCAAAGGCCACGCAACTCATTTTTTCTCGTGTCTTTACCAAATTTAATTATTGAAGAGAAATGTCGAATATCTATCTAATCTTAATTAGAGGCGTTTCAAATTTGAGTTTTGAAAATATAAGAGTTTGTAGCCTAAAGGGTATAAAATAGTAACAAAAATTTTAAAACGGTATATAAAATTTTATATAAACCAAAAGGGTAAAATCGCTGCACCAACAGCGACTTACCCCACCGGAAAAAGCAAAATCGTTGTAGAGGCAGCGATTTTGCAAAATCTGTTTTTTTTTTTAAAAAAATGAAATTGCTCCCTAAGCAGCGATTTATAGAATTTTATTTTTTTTTACAAAATCGCTACCCCAGCAACGATTTCAAAAAAAAAAAATCGCTGCTGGGAGCAGCGATTTCTTCAAAAAAAAAAAAATTCGAAGAAATCGCTGCCCAACAGTGATTTCTTTATTATTTTTTTTTTTTGAAATCGCGGGTCAGCGATTTTGTAAAAAAAAAAATTTTTTTTTCTATAAATCGCTGCTGGGGCAGCTATTTTGTAAAAAAAAAAAAATTCTATAAAATGCTGCCTAAGCAGCGATTTTATTTTTATTTAAAAAAAAAACATATTTTGCAAAATCGCTGCCTCTGCAGCGATTTTGCTTTTTCCGGTGGGATAAGTCGCTGTTGGTGCAGCGCGAATTTACCCTTTTGGTTAATATAAAATTTTATACACCGTTTTGAAATTTTTATTAATATTTTATACCCTTTAGGCTCCAGACTCGAAAATATAAAATATTTTTATTAGAAACTTTTACTACTTTTAATGAGTATATTCATAACGAGCAAATTCAAAAAAATTATGTCAATACGTTTTTGAATATCAAATGATTTGACTAAAGAATTGAAGAGAAAATTTTCATTATATAATTTTGGGGAAAAAGAAATATATTCTCAAATTATCGTAAATGGGTTGTAAATATCCTCCGTAATAATTTTGGGACATTGGTGCCCCTGTCGTCCAAAATCTATAGCATATATACCCTTTATACTAACTGACATACACGTGTCATAATCTTAAAATTGGATCGACAAATAAGATTGCGTTAAGTGTCCCTATTTAGTATCACGTTAGATCGAAGGGCATATATGCTCTATTTTTTTTTCATGGTAGGAGCACCAATGTCCCAAAAAGTATAACAGAGGATATATGTATACACGTACAATAATTCAAGGGTATATTTATCTTTTTTCTCTATAGTTTTTTTTTAAAAAAAAAACACTCAACTTTTATGTTTAATTTTTTAGAGAAGAAAGAAGTTTACTTGCTATCAATCTACTACTTAATTACTTATCATATTAGAAATTTATTACTCTTAATTAGAGCTGTTTTAGATTTGAGTTTTGAAAATGCATAAGTATTTTAATTGGAATGTTTTACCTTTTTTTCAGCGAGTCCATCATAGCAAGCAAATTCAAAATATTTTTTCTAATATGTTCTGAATATCATATACTAGGTAAACTAAAAATAAATTGAAGATGAATTTTTATTTTATATTTTTGAAACTCAACTTTTAAATGTTTATAGAAGGAGAAATTTACATGCTATCGACCTATTAATTAATTACCTGTATATCTCTTCAAATCACTTTTTCTTTTTTGACAAAATATTGAAATCAACAAGAATAACTATTTGAGATAATAACGTTACTTTATTGTTTTGATTTATTTGTTTCGGTTATTACTCAGATATCTTTTTGACGATGATTTCTTCAAATACTTTTTAAATATTTTGAATTGTTAACTATTGTGATTTACATAAAGTACTTTTTAAATTGCTTCTAAATACGTAGAAATTATTTCAAAATAATTTAAGAATCCCATATTCAAATTTATATATATCAAATATTAGTTAGTTTGAATGTCTTGCTTCGAATAAAATCAAATAAATTAAAATGAGAGAATGGAAAAATCAACCCTTATTAAGTGTGTGTGTGTATGGTACAAAGGAAAATATTTTCCTAGGAAACAAGTAGATTTTTCACTTATTTTTTCATGTTTGATTAATGAGTAGACAATATTTTTCAAAAAAGATTTTTTAGTATTTGATAAAAATATTTTTGAGAAAATATCTTTTAGTTTTACTAGGAAGTAGAAATAATTTTTGAAATTGACAGTATTTTTAAAAAATAAATATAATTTTTTTTTGGAGGGGATAGGGTGTAGGGGTAGGGGATAGGGATGAGATGGGGTAAAAAAAATTTGAAATCAAAAATATCTTTTAAAAACAAATTTAATTTTCTTCTTTTTTTCGAGGGGGAGGGGGGGGTGAAAAGATAAAATTAATAATTGAAAATATTTTTAAAAATAAATTTAAATTAATTTTTCCTGGAGGGGGGAGGAGGGAGCTGGTAGTGGGGGTGGGGGTAGTGATAGGGGTGAGGATGGGTGTAAAAATAAAAAATTATAGCTTTAAATTTATTTTTCAACAAAAAGATAGTTATTTTTTCAATAAAAAAGTTTTTTTTTTTTAAATCAAAAAATTGTAATTTAAAATTAGAAGAGAGTATTAGAAAATATTTTTTCTTAATTTTTGAAAGAGAATTATTTTTCTTGATGATTTATTTAAAATATTTTTTAAATTTTTTAATCCAATCAAATATAAAAAAAAATAACAAATATTTTACTTCACATCAAACAAACCCTAAATCGACAAGGACTTAAAAGGAGCGAGTACCAAGTGAGAAGTCTATTCACTTCGAAATCGATGCATTTTTCTTCCCAGTGTAATGGGAAAATAATTTTAAAATAAATAAAATAAGATATATCCTAAAATAAAGAGACTACATAATAACAGAGAATTAAATTAAGATATTTTAAAATTATATTAGATATATTTATTTAATACACTAGTACATAAAAGTTATTTCAATTAAAAACGTTTAAAATAAGTTAATTTAAATAGGCTCTCTACATTTTATTTGGATTGTTACGTGTTATTTCACAATATATCTTATGTATTATCAAGGGCGGATCCATGTTGAGTTTAGGGGTTCACCAGAACCGACTTGGTAAAAAATACACGAGTATATATAAGGTAAATTTACTGTATGTCTATAGATGTATATATTTTGAACCTTTTCAATAACAAATAGAAATAAATTGTTCAGTGGCAAGACCTCTGGATATTAAGTTGGACACCCCTAGTTTGAATTCCTGTGACGACATCTATTTATTTTCCTTTTTTAGTTTCACTTTATTTTTTAAAGAAAAATCAGTTATGTTTTTCAAGCATTTTTTAGCTTTATTTTTTTTTAAAAACGTGCTAAAAGTGTAGTTTAAAACCAAAAAAATTGTAGGGTTCCATTTCGAAAGACTTATTTACACGCTTATACTTTTATTTTTCGAATCCCCTAAACGAAAATCCTGAGTCCGTCACTATGTATTATATCTTACTGTATTACTTCAACAAAAAATGTCAAAAATATCTTTAAACTACGTGAAATTAAACAAAAATGCACTAAGTTAATAATTTAATCTAAAAATCTCCTCCTTATAATAGTTTGATCCAATAACACCTTTCTTGTTATTTAATGGATAAAAAATATCATTTTCTATAATATATTACCCTTGGATATAACACACTCAGTATTTATTTTCTTTCTTAAATACATTCTTTTGCTAATGATTAACTTTTTATTAATTAGAAAATACTTATCATACTTCAATAAAAAAAGATTAAGAAATAA
Organism: Solanum pennellii; assembly: GCF_001406875.1. NCBI lineage: Eukaryota > Viridiplantae > Streptophyta > Magnoliopsida > Solanales > Solanaceae > Solanum > Solanum pennellii. The sequence goes on from NC_028638.1 coordinate 40,509,094, forward strand.
AAAACATATTTTTATTGTTATCTAAATGAAAATAATATATATATATATATATGACTTCTATGTTTAAAAGTAATACTTTTATTAGGTATATAATATGTTTAAAAAAGATTTTTTAAAAATACTTATATAGATAAAATATATGTGTAACGATCCTCATGATCGTTTTATGAATTTTACCCATATTTCTAATTTTAACTCGTCACATAGCTTTTATACGTAATTTATGATTTGTGTGATAAATTTTTCCGATTAAATAAAGATTTATTTTAATTGCTAATAGTAATGGGGGAAAAGTAAAATAAAATATAATATAAAAGGGCCAAGCCCAAAAAGAAGAATAACGCGAAATATATAAAATTAAAATAAAAAATTTTTAAAAGGTTTTACGCAGAAAACAAAAAGGAGTTTATCACGCAGCGCAAGAAAAGGAAAGAAAGGTTTAGTTAATTTCTCTGATTCAATCAGATCTTAGAACTAACAATACACGTACGATTTTTTTCCGTGTTTGATATTCTTTTTAAAATTTCGATTAATTAAAATTTACATCACATGAAAATTAAAACATAAATCATGAACGTTTATATCTAGGTTAGCTAGTTTCTCCTTATTGTTAAAGCTGACAAATAGACGGAAAAGAAAGTCGAAGACAAACAAATGAAGTTGTCATAAGCATATTATTTCATTTTAAAAACATAAATCTTGATTACATTTGGAGTCATCAAGATTCAAGATAACACAGTATTTTTCCCTATTTGTTTTCAATACATTAGGAGCAACATTGAGTTGAACTTTGTTAGTAGAAATAGAACCATGATGACAATCCTTCAAACATTCTTCCATGCAAAAAGGATTTACAAAGCATAAAAGTTTACATTTTTTTTCACAAGACATTTTCACCTCACCAGTACCATTCACATTTGCTATAAAAATTACAATGAAAAATAATGCTACTAACATCTTTGTGAAAATCATTTTTATTAGTTACAATTTTTTTTTTTTTTGTGAATTGGACTTATATTTTGGGATATGCTAGATGAAAGCAAAGTACCACTATTTTATAGCCAGAAATTTCAGTTTCACTTCATTTTATCAAGTTACAATTAGTAAACCTCGTAATCAGTAAAAATTAGATTACAGTTACAACTTACAACAAGATAAATAAATATAGAAAGGAAAACTACATTTATAAGACACACACACAAAAAAAAAAACTAATTACTATTTTTTTTAATGTCGTGTGAGGGATAAGAATAAATAGTTTTGAAATAAAATTTTGATATATTGTTTGATCGATATGTTTGGAATAACTCATCTCACTATTTATATCATAATAATGGAATAAGTTATCTCAGATTAACTTATATCAGGATAATTAATCCTGAGATAACTAGTTCCCAACAAAACGACATATGATATCATTTGAGGATTTTTAAAGTGCCTCCCTCATTAAGTTTTTAAGGATTGACTTGATGAAAAAGTGATTGTTCCTCAATTATATCATTTTTTTTTCTTTCTGACAACTCAAAAATGATAACAACTAGATAGCTCGTGTAAGCACGGGCCCAATATAACAAGTATGACACGTATATAAAAATATATACTAAGTATATAGTAAGTGTGACATATAAATATATATATCAAAATTATATATAAGTGGTTGGATCCAAATTTTATAAGATAGACATGTACAATTTATTTATATATAAGCAAAAGAAAAAAGTGATACATAAATAGTAACGGAGAGAATATTTTTAGATTATAATAAGCAATTCATGTTTTTGCAACCTTATAGTTAATTCTCTCTCGGGAGTAAGGGTCAAACTCTTCATTGAAAAAATCTAAATTTGGTACTTTTTTTTTTTGTATAAAATTATTTTTCAATTTTCTTAAAAAAACATTATTATGTTTAAAAATAGTTTTAACTTTAAAGATTTAATTTATCAAAATCTTATATGTTAGAACTTATAGTTATGGACCCCAAATATGTCGATATAGAGCTTCTTTCGTTCAAAATTAAAATTTATAGAGCTTCTTTTATTCGAAAGTAAAATTTCCTAATATTTTAAAGCGTAAAAAAGTATATCAATATTCAGTAAAATTACTTGACAAAAATCAAATAAAAGAAGTATATTAGTTAAATTATACCACATAATTTGAAAGAAAGAATTTTTTTTTTATCTTTTCTTTCTATAACATCATTTTAATAATAAAAATAATTCAATACAAAATCTAATGATTTTTTATTCTTTTATGCTGATAAATTTAGAATATAAACTCGAATAATTAAATGTTGGTAAATTGTATTTACCCGTCACAAAAGGTAAAATCTTATTTATATGTTCGCCGAGTTAATAAATATATACTTGATTTATATTAATTTAACATTTTTCTTAATAAACTATTTATTAGGAGTTTATTTTTTAAAATTCAATTTTATTAGTTATACTTTAAAAATATAAATATGACTATTAATAATCTTATATAGTTATTTAATGATATATATATAATATTAAAAGATAAATTGTAAATAAATTGTTTATAGAAGCTAAATAATAAAATTTTATTAAATTATTTAACTATATTAAATTTAAACAAGTGTAAATAAATTGTTTTGAATATAAAAGTTTAAATAATAAGATTTTAATAATTTATTTTACTATATTAAATTTAAACAATTAATATGCGGCAATGACAAAAATATCCTCACTTGCCAATTGAATGACTATTAAGCAGCTATGTTGAAAGCTGTTCTAAGAACCTCACACAAAACTAAATAAATATAGTATTATATATCTACAGTTGTATTTGTTTGACTATGGTACTTCTCAGGACCACCTTTTCTTGTCCAAATTAAATAATTAAGGAATAATTTATTAATTAAAAGCTAATTTATTCTTATTATTAACAATAGTTATTTTTCAAAATATTGAGTTTAATATATTAAAAGATTAATATGGTAATTTATTTATTGCTCTTTTACGGGTGTGCCAAGTTAATATTCCTTCTATTACTTTCTACATATCACCGATTCATTAAGAAAATCAAATTTAACTAATATTTTAAAGATGTATTCTTAATATTGACTTGAAAAAATCACAATATGTTGAATTGTCGTATAAGTATCTTTAAATATCTAAATTTTATTTAAAATTTTGAATAAATATAATCTAATTTACCCTTGACAAGATATATAGTTTTAAAAAGTACGAATGAACTATCGAACAAATAAGAAAATGAAACAAAAAATATAAATATACTACCGAACAAATAAAAAATGAAAGAGAAAAGTATTATGTAAATTAAGTTACAGTAAAACCTCATTAAATCAATATAGATGGAATTAGGAATGGAGAATTGTTAGTTTATATGGGTATTCACTCATATTTATCAATTTTAAATAAAAATAACCCTCACAGCAAAATATATAAACATAATACTATATATCTCCAGTTGTATTTGTTTGACTATGATACTTCTTCGGTCCACTTTTTCTTGTCCAATTTAAATAATTAAGGAATAATTTATTAATTAAAAGTTAATTTATCATTATTGTTAACTATAATTATTTTTCAAAATATTGAGTTTAATATACTCAAAGAATAATATGTAAAATTATCATTTTATTTATTGCTCTTTCACGGGTGTGCCAAATTAATACTTTTTTTGTTGCTTTCTACTTATCACTGTTTCATTAATAAATCAAATTTAATTAATATTTTAAAGATGTATTTTCATAATATTGATTTGAAAAAGTTACAATTTATTGAATTGTTCGTATAAGTATCTTTGAATATCTAAATGTTATTTAAATTTTTATATAAATATAATCTAATTTATCCTTAAAGAGATATATAGTTTTAAAAAATATGAATAAACTAACGAAATAAAAATGAAACAAAAAATACGAATGAACTACCGAACAAATAAAAAATGAAAGAAAAAAGTATTATGCAAATTAAATTACAGTAAAACCAAATTAAATTAATATAGATGGAATTAGGAATGGAGAATGGTTAATTTATATGGGTGTCCACTCATATTTATCCATTTTAAATGGTTGGGAACCCAAATCATTTAAAATGGGTGAATAAAAATAAACCTCAAACCAAAATAAATAAATATAGTACTATATATCTGTAGTTGTATTTGTTTAACTATGATACTACTCTGGATCACTTTTTTTTTATCCATTTTAAATAATTAAGGAATAATTTATTAATTAGAAGTTAACTTATTTTTATTATTAACTATAGTTATTTTTCAAAATGTTGAGTTTAATATATTCAAAGATTAATATAGTAAAATTATCATTTTATTTATTGCTTTTTCATTGGTGTGCCAAATTAATACTCCTTCTGTTAATTTGTACTTATTGCCGTTTCATTAACAAAATCAAATTTAACTAATATTTTAAAGATGTATTTTCATAATATTGATTTGAAAAAATTATAATTTATTGAACAATTCGTTTAAGTATCTTTGAATATCTAAATGTTATTTAAATAAATATATTTTAATTTATCCTTGACACGATATATAGTTTTAAAAAATATGAATAAACTACCGAACAAATAAAAAAGAAATAAAAAATAAGAATGAACTACCAAACAAATAAAAAATGAAAGAAAAAAGTATTATGCAAATTAAATTACGGTAAAATCTCATTAAATTAATATAGATGGGATTAGAAACGGAGAATGGTTAATTTATATGGGCGTCCACTCATATGTATCAATTTTAAATTGTTGGATACCCAACTCATTTAAAATGGGTAAATAAAAATAAACCTCACACCAAAATAAAAAAATATAGTTTATATATATCTGCAGTTGTATTTGTTTGACTATGATACTTCTTTGGACCACTTTTTTTTGTCCGATTTAAATAATTAAGGTATAATTTATTAATTAGAAGTAAATTAGTCCTTATTTTTAATTATAGTTATTTTTTAAAATATTGAGTTTATATATTCAAAGATTAATATGGTAAAATTATCATTTTATTTATTACTCTTTTACGGGTGTGCCAAATTAATACTCCTTATGTTACTTTCTACTTATCACCATTTCATTACAAAATCAAATTTAACTAATATTTTAAAGATGTATTTTTATAATATTGATTTGAAAAAATTACAATTTATTAAACTGTTCGTGTAAGTATCTTTGAATATCTAATTTTTTTTTTAAAAATTTCGAATAAATATAATCTAATTTATCCTTGACAAGATATATAATTTTAAAAAATACGAATAAACTACCGAACAAATAAAAGAATAAAACAAAAAATATGAATGAACTACCGATCAAATAAAAAATAAACGAAATAAGTATTATGCAAATTTAATAACAGTAAAATCTCATTAAATTAATATAAAGGGGATTAGAAATATAGAATGATTAATTTATATGGATGTCTACTCATATTTATCCATTTTAAATGGTTGGTACCCAACTCATTTAAAATGGGTAAATAAAATAAACCTCACACCAAAATAATAAATATAGTACTATATATCTGTAGTTGTATTTGTTTGACTATGATACTTCTCCGGACCACTTTTTCTTGTCCAATTTAAATACTTAAGGAATAATTTATTAGTTAGAAGTTAATTTATCCTTATTATTAGTTATAGTTATTTTTTAAAATATTGAGTTCAACATATTTAAAGATTAATATGATAAAATTATTATTTTATTTATTGCTCTTTTACGGGTGTGCCAAGTTAATACTCCTTCTGTTACTTTCTACTTATCACCATTTCATTAACAAAATCAAATTTAACTAATATTTTAAAGCTGTTTTTCATAATATTGATTTGAAAAAATTATAATTTATTGAATTGTTCGTATAAGTATCTTTGAATATCTAAATGTTATTTAAAAATTTAAATAAATATAATCTAATTTATCCTTGACAAGATATATAGTTTTAAAAGATACGAATAAACTAACGAATAAAAAATGAAACAAAAAATACGAATGAACTACCGAACAAATAAAAAATAAAAGAAAAAAGTATTATGCAAATTAAATCACAGTAAAACCAAATTAAATTAATATAGATGGGATTAGGAATGGAGAATGGTTAATTTATATGGGTGTCCACTCATATTTATCCATTTTAAATAGTTGAATGCCAAACTCATTTAAAATGGTAAAAAACGAAAAATACTCATATTACTCATTTAAAAGTGGATAGTTAAATTGATAAAAGATATTCATTCATAAATTTGATTAAAAAAATAACTTAACTTGGTGAATATAAATGGTAAGTAGAAACCAATAGGAAATAATGATAAGTTCTGTGTTGGTGAAAATAATCATTGTTTGAGATATAAATTATAAATTTTTATTCACATATAAAATAAATTGTTATTATATATATATATATATATATGTATGTATGTATGTACGTCAATTTTTGTGCTCCAAAATTTTCAATCATGATTTGAAATTCCCAAATTATGCTTTTTGGAGAATTTGGGATATGAAATCATGAGATGAAATCAGTCTGAAATCACATATCCAAACACTGATTTGATCTCATGATTTAATATCTCCATATAAAATTACATATCCAAACTGCTTACTTACTTATATGTTTATACACTAAATATTTAATAAAATAATAGAAAGAAATAACACAATGCAAAATTAATTTTCCAACCCTTCTTGTCTTAGCATTTTCTTAAGCACGGATTATGTGGAGACAAATCTAAAATTTCCAGAACATAAACGCGCCACTAGAGAAAGGAGAAAAATGATGTATTTGGTAGAACTGATCCATAATTTTCTTGATAAATAACGTAACATTCAATTAAGTGCATCATTCAATTGTATATTTTTGAGCATGAATGTCACTTGTCAATATTAAATCAATTTTAAGAAATATATACATAAAATTTCTAATTTAACAAGAGACATAAATTCAACATACACCATATCGTTGCAATATTTTCCTATTCAATTAGATAATTACCTTCACACAAAAAACAAAGACCTCCCTTACAGAATTTTCAAATTAAATATAACTTATCTTTACATGATATATATGTATATCACAAAATTAATCCAGTCACCTCATTTTAGTCAGATCTTAGAATTAATAATAAAATGCATCTTTTTTTTTTCATTCAGTGTTTGATATCATTTTTAAAATTTCGATCAATTGAAATTCAGGTCATATACAAAATAGAGCACAAATCATAAGCTAATTTCTCCTTATTATTAGAGGTGACAAATAGAATTAATAATAAAATGTAGGCCTAACCCATCGGTGGTCCCCTAAACTTGACACTAACTTTCACTTAGACACTCTAACTAGACTTTGTTCATTTTAGACACTTTATTTAGGTTCTCGCTATACTATTTTGACACTTTTTACTTGCATGACATAGTGAGTGTTATACACACACTTACTGCGCGTGAAAGCCTTATTTCACAATTTTTTTAAAAAAAATTCTCTTTCTTCTTCTCCATTTCTAGTTACCATGTCCGAAACATAAACAAAAATCTATGGTAAAGTAGATTTCTATGTATATAAATGGTAAGTAGAAATTAATATGAAATAATAATAATTTCTATGTTGGTGAAAATGATCGTTGTTTGAGTTGCTTTTACAAGAATATATATATATATATATATATATATATAGAGAGAGAGAGAGAGAGAGACTCACATTATTTCTTGTCAAATAATACAAAATCATAATCTTTAAAAGGATTTCACCTCATTCTTTCACAAGCTGAACTATTATGCCTTTAGTACAAATACAATATGTAATTCATCATAAATAAAATAACATCATTAACATCTGAGATGTTATAACGAACTCATAAAATAAGCATCTCAAAGAGAAACTTTATCTTGAAAAAAATGAGTGTATTTCCATCTCATTTCTTAGTCGGCTTCCTACATCATGGCTCATCATTACTATTCCTACATAACAGCTTCATAGAGACTACTTTCTTGGCCTAAGTTTTCGAGCTTGGAGATTAAGACTAACAATTAGTATTTCCTCATATGATACAATTTGTACATTTTATATGGGCAAATACCTAAAGAATATCTCATTGTGACAATTCCAACTCAACGTTAGTGACACCCACACTAACTCCCTGGTGGGAGAACAAACAAGTACTCACGTGCCATCGAATAATCAAACAAATAGGTAGTTTAAAAATTTTTAAAACAATTTTTTAGTAATTAAAAGCAACTTCAAAGTTACAAAACTAAGTCATCAAACATTGCACAAATAAATCTCCTAGAACCTGAAAGTTGTGGTAACAAAACTCTAACTATTTAAAATAAGGAGATACAACTCTATACTCAACTATTTAGAAAGTCGCGTGAAGAAGTCCCATCTCAACAAAGTAAGAGAAAGTAGAGTATCAGTTTACAATCATAATGTACTTGTAAGATCATCAGCTAATTCCAGTATATGAAACATGAAGAAACAGCTACAACTAAGTAACCCAAATTATACACAATCACAACACAATTATAACATAGTTCGGGGTTACCAGTCCTTACCCCGAATCGACATGCACAATAATTACGAAACTTCTGAGTACATAAAACCTTTTAGTTTACTCATGGAATTCACACATACAAACAATTAGTGTAGTTAATTGGTACTCGTTTACATTATTAGTATATTGGCATGGTACCCATTTCCATTGTACTGCTTAATATCCATTAGTGTAACCGTGTGGTTGATGAGTCAAAGGTTTGGACTCATTTAGGGATTTGTTTATGTAGATTTCGTGTCTTCAAATGCTTAATTTGTTCCATAAAATGATGTTAAATCCTTGATTTTTAGGTATATTGATTCACGAACAAAGCAAGGACACTAACCAACAAAGAGGAATAAACAAGTTGAAGAAATGAAAAAGGGAGAACATGAGGATCGCCAAGAGCACTTGGCATTTTGCCGAGTGGCTCATCTGAACACCTTAAGTTCCACTGTTCCAAGACTTGAAGGAAGAAATCAAGTCAGTCATGATGAAAAGGATCAGATGGCGAATGGCTGAGCAGTTCCACGAAGCAAAGATCGGACTATTGTTATTTTTTTATGATATTTGTCTAAAACCCCAGTTCTGTGGGGGTGATCATGTGATTATGTGTTGAATTATTTAATGTTTATAGCTAATTTCTAGTTTAAATGTTATATTGAAGTGGGTTTAATAATTAATTGTGGTTTAATTTATAGTTGTAGTTTCAAATGGAGTTCTATCTTTGTGTTCTTACCTTGCTCGAGAGAGAGGTTTTTGAACTAAGATTATTAATAAATGATTTGTATGTATTGGGTTTATTTGGGTTTAGCTTGAGTGAGTGAACCCTAAACCTAATCCTACACATCTTTCTCGAGAGAGATGTTGTATTAATGATATGAGTTATCTTAATTGTTATGCTTGTTGTTGTTCGAGAGAAATTACTTGAAGTGGAATAGTTGTTCGAGAGAAAGATATTTCAAATATAGTCTATCCTACCCATATATTTCAATTATAGTCTATCCTACCCATTGATATTATCTATTTACTAGTTGTTTCAATTACACATATATCGAATTTGCCCATAATTGATCACACCCCGAGAATTTCTCTCCTTATTGTTATTTCATTATCGTTTGAGTGTGTTGTAGTTGATAATTACAAACCAAAACCCCAATTTGACTTTTGTGTCAACCCTTTTGACTTGATATGTCTTTTTCTGATAATATATATTCCTATAGATATCTAGATAAGATTCGTACTTCCTGATTGAAATTGAACACGTATTTCTCCTTATGGAATTTGACCCCAATTCATTTTTTGGTTTTATACTGCTTAACGNGTCAATTTCTGTGTTCCAAAAATTTCCAATCATGATTTGAAATTTCCAAATTATGCTTTTTGGAGAATTTGGGATATGAAATCATGAGATGAAATCAGCATGAAATCACATATCTAAACACTGATTTAATCTCATGATTTCATATCTCCATATAAAATTATACCCAAACTGCTTACTTACTTATATACACTAAATATTTAATAAAATAATAAAAAGAAATAACAGAATGCAAAATTAATTTTTCAAACCCTTCTTGTCTTAGCATCTTCATAAGCACGGATTATGTGGAGACAAATCTAAAATTTCTAATTTAACAAGAGAACATAAATTCAACATACACCATATCATTGCAATATTTTCCAATTCAATTAGACAATTACCTTCACACAAAAAACAAGACCTCCCTTAAAGAATCTCAAATTAAATATAACTTATCTTTACATGATATATACGTATATCACAAAATTAATTCAGTAACCTCATTTTAGTCAGATCTTGGAATTAATAATAAAATGCATTTTTTTTCATCCAGTGTTTGATATCATTTTAAAAATTTCGATTAATTGAAATTCAGGTTATATACAAAATGGAGCACATATCATAAGCTAATTTCTCCTTATTATTAGAGGTGACAAATAGAATTAACAATAAAATATAAGCCTAACCCATCGGTGGCCCCCTAAACTTGACACTAACTTTCACTTAGACACTATAACTAAACTTTATTCATTTTAGACACTTTATGTAAGGTTCTATTGTGTCATTTTGACACTTTTTTTTACAATCACCCAAATATACAAATGTGTGTAATACACTTGTTGATGATGTGTTGAAGTGACGAATCAAATAAAGACACGTGATATATATATATACATATATATATATAAATAATCAAATAATGACTTTTGAGTAGAAAAAAAGGCCACAGATTTGATGACATGTGTCATTTTAAACTCAAACAATAAGAAAAGAATAATTACCCCATGCCCAACACCGCCGTCTTCTCACCCCACCCAACCCAATTTCCCTCTCCACCCTTACTCACCCCAACCCCAACCCCTACCACTCCTCCAACCTACCAGCCACCAGATCTTCTTCTCCACCCCAACCGCAACCATTCCTCCACCCCATCAGCCACCAGATCGTCCTCTCCGCGGCCACCCACTCCAACTTCAACCCCTTTTCCACCCACATCAAATTTTCAAGAGATACTTTCAAAAAAACTTAATTAGTTTGAAAAAATTATCTTACAAAAGTATGATGTTTTCTTCTTTACTTCTAAGTTATTAATTAACAATGGGATATTTTTTTTTTCAAATCTTGTGATTCAAATACGTGAAAAAGAAATAAATTATTATTTTATAATGTTGAAATTTAAATTTTTGGGAAATCTTATGGGCTGAAATTTACTTTTTTATTTGTGGCATCACTAAATCTATTTTACCGTAGATTTTTGTTTATGTTTCGGACATGGTAGCTAGAAAATGGAGAAGAAGAAAGAGAATTTTTTTAAAAAAATTGTTAAATAAGGCTGTCACGCTCAGTAAGTGTGTGTATAACACTCACTATGTCATGTAAGTAAAAAGTGTCAAAATAGTATAGCGAGAACCTACATAAGGTGTCTAAAATGAACAAAGTCTAGTTAGAGTATCTAAGTGAAAGTTAGTGTCAATTTTAGGGGCCACCGATGGATTAGGCCTAAAATGTATGTTGTTTTCAAGTGTTTGATATCATTTTAAAGATTTCGATTAGTTAAAATTCACGTCATGTAAAAATTAAAGCACAAATCATAAGCTAATTTCTCCTTATTATTAGAGGCGACAAATAGACGGAAAAAAAAACTAAACTAAATAGATGAAGTTTTCATAAATTATATTATTTCATTAAAAGCATGAATCTTGATTACATTTGGAGTCATCAAGATAACATATATTTTTCCTAATTTGTTTTCAATACATTGGGAGTGACTTTCTTAGAAAAAATAGAACCATCATGACAACCCTTCATACAATCTTCCATGCAAAAAGGATTGACAAGACAAAGAAGTTCACATTTTTGTTTGCAAGTCAGATTTACCTCACCTTTACCTTCAACATTTGCTACAAAAATCACAATGAAAAATAATGCTACTAACATCTTTGGGAAATTCATTTTTCAGTTACAATTTTTTTTATTTGATTTGTATTTTGGGATATGCTAGATGAAAGTAAAGTACCACTATTTATAAAAAAATTTCAATGATCAATAAAATTTTGGTCAATTACAATTACTACAATTTGCATTACTCAATATGTTTGATGATACGTAATTCCTAGCTTGGTCCACTTTTACTTTTTAGTTTGAAAAAAAAATCGAGAAATTGTTAATTAGTGTAACCGTTCTCAATTTTACTTTTATTATTAACTATAATTATTTAAAATTTAAATTTTATTATAAAGTATTTGAATTATAGTGAATGTCTATCATGTGGAGTTCTTTTTAGGATATGGTTAAAGAGTCCTCCTACTTGGTGACTAAGTTAGATTTCTCCTATAAATAGAGTGCTCCTCTTCATTGTAAATTAATTCATCAAGAGAAATAACAAGTCTTCTCTTCTTTTCTCTCTAGTTTCTTCTTCTTATTCTATAGTTTTATAACACGTTATCAGCACGAGACTCTAATTTCTCAAAAGTGAAGGTTAGATTTGAAGAATTAATAAAGGTATTATTTATTCTTTTGTTTTTAATTTTAATGGTCAATCTTACAAAACTAGAGTTCACTGCCCTTCAAAGTTCGGGCAGGAACTACCTCTCATGGGTGTTGGATGCTGAAATCCACCTTGATGCAATAGGTCTTGGAGACACCATAAAAGAAGAAAATAAGGCATCAAATCAAAACTGTGCACGAGCAATGATATTCTTGCGTCATCATCTTGACGAGATTCTGAAAATCGAATATCTGACAGTTAAGGATCCACTTGTTTTGTGGAAAAACCTAAAAGAAAGATTTGACCACTTGAAGATGGTCATACATCCAAAGGCACGATATGATTGGATGCATCTAAGGCTACAAGACTTTAAGTCTATACATGAGTATAATTCTGCCATGTTCAGAATCACTTCTCAATTGAAATTATGTGGAGATACGGTTAGTGAGATTGATATGATGGAAAAGACGTTCTCCACTTTCCATGCCTCGAATGTGCTCTTGCAGCAACAATATCGAGAGAAAGGTTTCAAAAAGTATTCTGAACTAATTTCTCATCTTCTTGTGGCCGAGCAAAATAATGATTTATTATTGAAAAATCATGAGAATCGACCTACTGGATCTGAACCACTTCCTGAAGTGAATGAGGCGTACGCCCACCGTGCTAGGCGTGGAAAAGGTCGCGGTCCTAATCGTGGTCGTGGACGTGGTCGTGGTCGTGATTATGGTCAAGAACGTAATTCTATTCCTGGCATTAATCATTCATCAAATAAAAAGGAAAAAAGAAAGGATGAGAAACGTGAAGCAACTAGGGAAGGTTGTTTTCGATGTGGTGGAAGAGGTCATTATGCACGTGATTGTCGTACTCCCAAACACTTGGTTGAGCTTTATCAAGAATCACTAAAGAAGAAAGAGAAAAATCCTGAGGCAAATTTTATCTCTGAAAATCAAGTTGACATCACGCACTTGGATGTAGCAGATTTCTTCGCACATCCTGAAGGAAAAATAGATCACTTAATTGGTGATGGTTCTGTGAACATGGAAGAGTGATATTTTTTTTGGTAGTATTTATTAATAAATTTCATGTAATGATAGTTGTTTGCATGAGTATTAGTATTTTAAATTAGTTTAGTCGTTCATTAGCTTGTTCCTTAATTCTTAATAAAATAATATATATTTTTCATTGATTTATTTATATGATTCTAATATGATAGAGTTAGTCAAATACTAAACTTTATCACGTGTTTGTATTATATTAGGTCTTTAACTTGGTCTAATGTTAAAAACATAAATTCTGATATTAACTAGGATTTATCATGTGTTTGTATTATATTAGGTCTTTAATTTGATCTAATGTTAAAAACATGCAGTCTGTTATTAACTAGGATTAAATAATGATTTTATTTTATTTTCCTAACAACTCGTTTTTGACTTAGAGGAAACAATAAATTAAGGCTCAATTTCTAATATTTAATTATTAATTTATTCCTTTGAATATATTGTACCCTTTTGACAACACTAATATTTAATATATATTTATTTTGTGTATGTCATTTCATGTGAAGATATGGATAATTCTAAGAACATATTATCGAAATATGAAGATATTTGTTTGATTGATTCTGGTACAACACATACGATATTCAAAAATAAGAAATATTTTTCTCATTTAAGTATGGGAAAAATAAATGTTACTACAATTTTTGGTAGTACTAATATGATTGAGGGCTTTGGAAGAGCCATTGTAATTTTGCCCAAGGGAACTAAACTCATCATTAATAATGCTATGTTTTCTCCAAAATCTAAGAGAAACTTGTTGAGTTTTAAAGATATCCGTGAAAATGGTTATCATATCCAATCAATGGATGAAATAAATCTTGAATATCTTGGTATCACCAAGTATGTCTCTGGGCAGACATGTGTTATAGAAAAGTTCCATGCTTTATCTTCTGGCTTGTATTGGACAAAAATTAGTGCAATTGAGGCACATTTTATAGTAAATAAGAAGTTTACTGATTCCAATACATTTGTACTTTGGCATGATCGTCTAGGACATCCTGGGTCAATAATGATGAGACGAATTATAGAAAATTCGAATGGACATCCACTAAAAGACCTAAAAGTTCTTTTAAATGGTGAATTTTCTTGTACTGCTTGTTATCAAGGCAAGTTAATTGTGAGACCATCACCAATGAAAGTTAAGATTGAGTCCCCTGCGTTCTTGGAACGTATACATGGGGATATTTGTGGACCTATTCACCCACCTAGTGGGTCATTTAGATATTTTATGGTTCTAATAGATGCTTCTTCTAGATGGTCTCATGTGTGCCTATTGTCATCTCGTAACTTGGCATTTGCAAAATTATTGGCACAAATAATAAGGTTAAGGGCACACTTTCCTGATAATCAGATTAAGTCCATTCGTCTTGATAATGCTGCAGAGTTTTCATCCCAATCATTTAATGATTATTGTTTAGCAATTGGGATAAGAGTTGAACACTCCGTTGCTCATGTTCATACTCAGAATGGTCTCGCTGAATCATTAATTAAACGTTTGCAATTAATAGCAAGACCATTGCTTATGAAAACTAAGTTGCCCACTTCTGTGTGGGGACATGCAATTTTGCATGCTGCAACACTTATTCGTCTCAGACCGACAAGTTATCATAAGGTTTCTCCATTGCAATTGGTTATGGGTCAAGAACCTAATATATCCCATCTAAGAATTTTTGGAAGTGCTGTATATGTGCCTGTGGCACCACCAAACCGCACTAAGATGGGCTCTCAAAGAAGGTTAGGAATATATGTTGGGTTTGAGTCACCCTCCATTATACGCTATCTTGAACCATTGACTGGAGACATGTTTACTGCTAGATTTGCAGATTGTCGGTTTGATGAGACAGTTTTCCCAAAATTAGGGGGAGAGAATAGTGAAATGAAACGAGAAATTTTGTGGAAAAATTTATCATTGTCTCATCTTGATCCATATTCTTCTACTTGCGAACAAGAAGTACAAAAGATTATTCATCTGCAGAAAATTGCAAATCAAATGCCAGACGCATTTACAGATTTGAAAAGGATTACTAAATCACATATTCCTGCAGAGAATGTCCCAATTCGAATTGATGTCCCTAAAGGACCATCCACTAGTGTCATAGCTAATGAGTCAAAAACACACCTAAAGCGTGGTAGACCATTGGGGTCTAAGGATCAAAATCCTAGAAAAAGAAAGATTAAATGTCAAGATGACACTATGAAAGAATCTCATATGGAAGTTCAAAATTTGAATAAGTCTGATATTCATGAAAGAATCAATGAACTTGAAACTCAAGGAAATAATGAACTATCCATAAATTTAAAAGATGTTGAAACTAATATGAATCGATCAGAAATAGTGGTTGATTATGTCTTTGCATATAATGTTGCAACAAATATCATGCAAGATAATGAGGATCATGAACCTCAATCTGTTATAGAATGTCGACAACGAAATGATTGGCCAAAATGGCAAGAAGCAATTCAATCAGAGTTGAATTCACTTGCCAAGCGTGAAGTTTTTGGACCTATAGTTCAAACACCTAATGGTATTAAACCTGTTGGTTACAAATGGATTTTTGTGCGAAAAAGAAATGAGAAAAATGAAATACAAAGGTATAAAGCACGCCTTGTGGCACAAGGATTTTCTCAAAGGCCTGGCGTCGACTATGAAGAGACATACTCACCCGTTATGGATGCAATAACATTGCGTTATCTCATTAGTTTCACAGTCCATGAGCAACTTGAAATGCATTTGATGGATGTGGTTACAACCTACCTTTATGGATCACTTGATAATGAGATATACATGAAAATTCCTGAAGGATTTGCGATGCCTAAATCATGTAATTCAAAATCTCGAGAAATGTATTCAATTAAATTGCAAAGATCATTATATGGTTTGAAGCAATCTGGGCGCATGTGGTATAACCGTCTTAGTGAGTATTTAATTAAGGAAGGTTATACAAATGATGCAATTTGTCCATGTGTCTTTATAAAGAAAACAATATCGGAATTTGTTGTACTTGCTATTTATGTTGATGACATAAATCTTATTGGAACTCCAATAGAGCTTCAAAAGGCAATTGATTATTTAAAGAATGAATTTGAGATGAAAGATCTGGGAAGGACAAAATTATGTCTTGGTTTGCAAATTGAGCATTTGACAAATGGTATTTTTGTTCATCAATCTGCCTACACAGAAAAAGTGTTGAAAAGATTCTGTATGGATGAAGCGCATCCATTAAGTACTCCGATGGTTGTTCGTTCACTTGATGTGAATAAGGATCCATTCCGACCTCAAGAAAAGGATGAAGAAATTCTTGGTTCTGAAGTACCATATCTTAGTGCAATTGGTGCACTAATGTATCTTGCTAATACTACTAGACCTGATATAGCTTTTGCTGTTAACTTGTTAGGAAGGTATAGTTCTGCTCCTACTAGGAGACATTGCAATGGGATCAAGTCATCAAACACATTTTGCGATATCTTAAAGGGACAACTGATATGGGCTTATTTTATTCTGTTAATTGTAGCCCAAACCTTGTTGGTTATGCTGATGCAGGATATTTATCTGATCCACATAAAGCTCGATCCCAAACAGGCTATGTGTTTATATGTGGGGGGACTGTCATATCTTGGAGATCTACAAAGCAGTCCATCGTAGCCACTTCATCTAATCATGCTGAAATAATAGCTATTCATGAAGCAAGTAGAGAGTGTGTGTGGTTAAGGTCTATGATACATCTCATTCAAGAGAAATGTGGTTTGAAATGTGATAAAGTACCCACCACTTTATATGAAGATAATGCAGCATGTATAACACAACTTAAGGGAGGATTCATAAAAGGAGATAGAACAAAGCACATTTCACCGAAGCTTTTCTATACACATGAATTTCAAAAGAATGGTGATATAAATGTGCAACAGATTCGTTCAAGCGACAATGTGGCTGATCTATTCACCAAGTCTCTACCAACTGCAACTTTCAAGAAGATGGTGCACAAGCTTGGATTGCGAAGATTCAAGTCTCTGGATTGATGTTCTCATTAGGGGGAGTGAATACGCGCTGTACTCTTTTTCCCTTACGAGGTTTTGTCCCACTGGGTTTTCCTTGTAAGGTTTTTAATGAGGCAGTCTAGATGCGTATTAATAGATATGTGTACTCTTTTCCTTTACTAGAGTTTTTCTTTTCTTAAAGTTTTTTTTTGTAAGGTTTTTGACGAGGCACATCATCTATGAATTAGACATTCAGGGGGAGTGTTATAAAGTATTTGAATTATAGTGAATGTCTATCATGTGGAGTCCTTTTTAGGATATGGTTAAAAAGTCCTCCTACTTGGTAACTAAGTTAGATTTCTCCTATAAATAGAGTGCTCCTCTTCATTGTAAATTAATTCATCAAGAGAAATAACAAGTCTTCTCTTCTTTTCTCTCTAGTTTATTCTTCTTATTCTATAGTTTTATAACAAATTTATTATATTCAAAAATTGCTAAAAATTACCATTTGATTTCTTGTTTCTCTAAAAATGCGATTAATATTAATTAAACAAGTAAAATTGGATCGAGGAAGTATTATGCAAATCAAATTATGTCAAACATACATAAATAAAATTATCTAACTACACAATCTAAGTATCCCTTCCAATCCAATGTTTTTGTTCCTATTTTTACGCCTAAAATCACTCCCATATACCAACAGTTACATCAATTACTCAATTTTTTAATTTCAAATCTATTCTCTCTCAAGTTCATCAATTTCAAGTTCCTAAAGAGGGAGATCTATTTCTTCATCAATTTTTTATTTTCAATTCTTCAGATTCGTTTTTTTTATAAAAAAAAAAACGTTTTTAATTTACAATTTTCTTATACATATAAATTCTGCTCCGTCTTTTTAATATGGTACCTTGTGTATTTTGTTTTGATGATGAAAACTTTCATGAAATATTCTTTTGTTGGCTTATCACTTGAGTTCTTTTTTTTTCTTTTCGTGACCGTCAAAACAATCTTTTGTATCGAGATGGCAAGCCAATTTCTTATTTGGTAATGGAACCATTGAATCTTTCAAAATTACTTATTTACCTTTCAAGGTAAACAACATAATATTTCATCAGTTGG
This sequence comes from Solanum pennellii, assembly GCF_001406875.1. NCBI lineage: Eukaryota > Viridiplantae > Streptophyta > Magnoliopsida > Solanales > Solanaceae > Solanum > Solanum pennellii. The sequence continues at coordinate 40,527,768 of NC_028638.1, forward strand.
CTTATTGTGTCTATTAAGTATCAATTTGACTGATTTATAATATGTAGTTAGAATTATGTATCAAGTATAATTTTACATTTTTATGTATCATATTAAAGCGTATTGTTTCTATTAAGTATCAATTTGACTGATTTATAATAGTTAGAATTATGTATCAAGTACAATTTTACATTTTTATGTATCATATTAAAGCTTATTATTCATATTGAATATCAACATCATTTTTTCAATTGTAGAATATCCAATACTTTATTATTAGCACATACAAAATTTCGAAAAAATATATTATGTATATGATGTATCGTTGCTTCAAATGATACCTTTTTTACATGTCGTCTCTTTCAACTTTGGCACACATCACAACTATTGATACTATTGTTCTATCCAATACAAATTTTACAAACAATTAAGTATCAGACACACAATAATGTATATCAAACTAACTTTATCAAAAATAAAAAATAAAAAAATGTAACCAGAACTGAAAACATAACATTTTTCATTTATCACATCATAAAATAGAATCTATAAGTAATTTGAGAATTATTAGATATGAAGTAGAAAAGTACTTCTAAAAAGCAAGCATCAAGAATCTTTCGGGAAGAAAATACATGTCTGCGTTCCTTTTTTCACCTTCAACACAATTTCACCGGTTATTGCATCAAAATTTTGTATCTCTTCATCACTTTTATCCGATGTATCAATGCATAGTGAATACATACCGAATCTTACCTCATGTTTCTTCATTCCTATGTACAATTTCACCCCCATATCATTCCGAATACATAATGGAGACAAATTACCTTCAACAATGTATCTGATCTCGATGTTTTTTTTTTCAATTCATCAATACCCAATTCAGCTGCAATTGTTGAAATAAGATTTACGAATGAAATATTTCTCCAACCACTATCACATCACTTCTGTATCACTCGTATCTAACATCACTTTCCCATGATCCAAAATGCCTTAACAAGTTCAAAATATTCATTTTGAATCTTCACAAAATTGCGTTTCAAAATTGTTTGAATCAAACTTTTAATGTTTTTTCGAAGAACGGGAAGAAGATTTCACAATTTGAAATTTAAAAATTACAATTCAGTTAGAGGTTTATGACTGATTGGTTGAAGGATGAAACGTACGCGTGATTTGTGGGAATCAATTAATTTATGTTTATAATCCCTTATTTAATGCTTAAACTGATAACAACAACTTAATAATTTAAGTATCAGCCATTATTAGTTAAAGTATCTGCCTACAATATTATGTATCCGAAAAACACTAAAAAAGGGATTTTTAGTAATTAATGAAAGAGTAGGGATAAAAAGTAATTTCTCTCTTATACTATGTGATTTGCCTAAGTTTTACAATTTTTATTAAGGGGTGTCAAAATATAAAGTGAAAAGATAATTGCTGCTATCATGGGTCAAATACACAATTTCAAACAACTTTGTAACCCCTTAACCACTACAATAAATCTTTAACTTATGTGAAAATGAGTCAACACTTGTATATATATATTTGTTAAATCAAATTTTGACCTATATAAACAATATAAATTTTCTGACGAAGGCGTGTCGCTTACTTATTTAGATTTCATTTAGCTATTATAAATATAAATACACAAAAAAGATAGATTAATAATTTTGTGTACCAAAAAAAGCAAGGTAAATTTTGTTAACCACTTTGTTTTTAAGAGGAAATGTTATATACCATGAATTCACAATTTAGCTTCGACAATCTCTTAAAGCTATCAATGATTTTATTTTTTTACATTCGGACTACGATATGATTTGATTAAGCATCTGAGTACATGTTAATTAACTTATGTTCTAAAACATTCATTATGTAAATAAGCTAATCACTTAAAATATGTTACTATCATCTAATTGTATATATTATTCTTAACAATTACTTAAAATTACCTCTAGCATATTTGAATTGAGATTAATATGTAGATTTTAAGCTAGCGTTTGGCCATAGATTTCCAAATATTCTTGGCAAATATTATTTGAGTGAAAATTTGGGTGAAATTTCACCATCTGTTTGGCCATAAAATTTGGGAAATATATTTCAACTTTTTAGAAAAATATGATTTATACCCACAAGTTTTAAAAACTATCAAAACTAACTAAAAGTTTGTATTACAAGTCAATTGAATGTTCGTTACAACAATAACAAATAATGTCCATGACACTAAAACGATGTGGTAATTTGGAGTGAGTGCAACAAGAATTATTCCATGTATCGTGAAGCAGACAAAGTACATGACTTTGTTACCTAAAGCCAATTTTTAATAATTTTCATCAACAATCATATCATTATTTAATATTCACTAAATATTTCATCACTATTTTGGTGTTCACGTAAAAAATGATGTAATACAACGCAAGCAAAAACTAGAGAGGGTGTTTTTGTAAAAGATAAAAGATTGGGGTAAAATTTTAATTTTCAAAATATCCCAAATAATGAGATTTGGCCCAAATACTAGAAAAAACTAGTATTTGGAAATTTGGGATATTTGCCAAAAATATTTGCCAAATAATGGCAAATTGTATGGACAAAAATAATTAAAATTTAATTCAAAATTATCTAATAAAATATTTTATCATATATTCAATTATAAGCTACCGCAATTCAAGTGTGTATCAAAATAAAATTTATTGATAAATTTAAATTGGTGAATGTATTTAGCCAAATGGTTAAACAAAGCTTTGATGAGAGATATTTCTATATACATTCTCTAACTTTTTTTTATTATATAAGAGGAGTTTGAAGCTTAACCAGGCATGTCTCCATTCACATGTCTGCATCAGCAAGGGTACTTCACAAAAAAATTATTTTTTGTGCTATTTTAATTTAGCTAGTGTGCATTTTTTAAAAAAAATTATACGATCCGTTTAGTTATGACATTTAGTTTTTATTTTCTTATTCTTCAGTTATAATTTTATTATTTCGAATATCGATAATATTTATGTAGATTTTGTAACTACTTAGACGAAAAAATTAATAATCAATAACAAAAATATTATAATTATGAACATTTTAATGGACCTCTTAACATTAGATTTGATAAACTTTTTAGTCAATAAAATTGTGAAACAATAAGATCCGTTAAAAAGGCATAATAATTACTTTTTGTTTCTGTATAACATGATTTACACACACACAAATAGAGAATAAATTATCTAGTACCACACAAACATAATATAGTTCATTTTAGAGCAAATATTCAAAATAATTTAATCAATACCGCTAAATATTTATCAATATTAATAATATTTATTTTACATTTAATAAATATTTTAATATCATTAAATTACTCACTTAAATATAAATGTGTAAACATATATTGAATCCGTACTGGCGCTGGAATCTTGTAGCTAGTACGTAATAATATCCTCTTCTTGTTCCTAGTAACTTGTTCACTTTTTTCTTTTTAGCTATTCCTAGTTGTTTGTTCATTTTGACAGATCAAGAAAGAATAAGTTTTTTTACCTATTATACTCTCAATTAATTACTTCAAAAAAAATAGAACTCTTTGAAAACCTTAAATTTTTAATATATCCACTTTATAATAATATGAATAAAATAGTAAACTCAATTATATCAATAATTATTTTCTTAATAAATATATTCACTTACAAATGGACAAGTAGTTAAAACAAAGGAAGTACTTAAATATTATATTATTCCAAGGAATTATAGCTAGAACAAATTGGATTGGTTAGCAAGAAAGAATATTCACATAGGCTATCCAACTAATCAACCTTTATTTTATTTTATTTTCTCCAAAAAAGGAAGATACCTTTACGAGGGTATTATATATATATATTTTTAAAAATATATATAAAATATTATTATATATATTTTTTAAAAATTAATATCCATTCCTTTTGATATCAAATAAAAAAGATTTTGCGATAATTATTCAGCAACATAATATAACTATCAATATATTATATTAACGGACAATAATAAATATATGTGTAATTACAACCAACACTCAATATATATATTGCTAAAATCTTTATCTATTTTAAATATGATTGTATTAATTTAATTATTTTTAAATATTTTTACGATCATCACTAAATTTCTGTCTGTATCATAGAATTTGATAATTTGGTAATTGATAGAAAAGATAGATATCGATTCTACTAAATTTGAAATTTTAATTCGGTAATTTGATAATCAGTATATTAATATTTAATTTGATATGATATTTGGTATAATATGAAGTGGTGGATCTTATCCACACATGCAAGCTAATACATTTTTTCCCCTTTTAAGCTACATATGAACATAAAAGTCTTCCATTTATGGGAAAAAAAATAAATAATGGAGTTGGAATCATAAAGGTACATTACTTGACGTAGGTGGACAATTATCAAAAAATGACAAGAGTAGGTTGAGGGCAGTTATAGTATAAATATTTATTTTTGAAACTCGATAAATTTAAATTTATATTAAAAAATTTGAAATTTTATACGTAAATATTTCACGCTAAAGTTAAAGTAATTTGTGCATTCTACTTGTAGATACTTACCATTATATTACGATTTTTAGTGATAAACAATTTGGCAAGATACGAAATGATAATCTATTTTCTTGACAAATATTATTCATATTTTAACTGGAATATTGTACTTAAATGTTGAGTGGCTCCAATATAACAGCAATAACAAACACTTCTAAATTCGATTTAATTAAAACAAAACTAATATAATGGAGTCCGGAGTCTAAAGAGTGAAAAATGTTAACAAAAAATTTAAAACGATATATGAAATTTTTTTCAAATCAAAACGGTAAAATCGCTGACGAAGTAGCGATCGATTTTGTTTGCCAAAAAAAGTAAAATAACTGCTATCGCAGCGATTTGTTAAATTTGATTTTAATTTTTTTTAAAGAAAAAATCGCTCCCAAAGGAGCGATTTTCAAAATAATTTTTTTTATATAATTTTTTTAATATGTCGCTGCCTCAGCAGCGACTTAAGTTTAATTTTTTTTATTATTATTTTTTGCTTCTTTTTTTTTTAAAAAAATATAATTAAATTGCTAAATCTTTTTTTTGATTTATTTGATTTAATTTTAAAAAAATAAATTGATTTAAACCATTTTTTTTAAAAAAGCAAAAATTAATTTTTTTAAAAAATCACTTTAAGTCGCTGCTGCGGTAGCGACATATGAAAAAAATTATTAAAAAAATATTTTTATTTTGATAAATCGTTCCTTTGGGAGCGATTTTGTTTAAATTTTATTTTAAAAAAAAAATCAAATTTAACAAATCGCTGCTATAGCAGCGATTACAAACTGTTCATATACCTTTTTGGAATTTTTGTTAATATTTTTCACCATTTAGGCTACGAACTTCAATATAATATATATTTGAAGTTAATACGAATATGAGTTTAATCTAAATTATGAACCATAAATTTAAATTGAAAATGGAACTATGTGTGATAAAAATATTATAATTAAGTAAATAAAGTTGGTCCTTTTTCTCTAATAATGATGTAGTTACACAATCTACCACAACAGAAAGAGGTACTTGATTTAAATTGCGTTGTAACTGTTATAATATTTCTATTTATAGGTTTAAATCATGAAAAAGAATTAGTTAAGGACGTATATATTTAAGAAAACATTAAAGTTACAATCAAATAAATAAAATCACACAATTTCAACACTCCCGAGTCGAAATCATGTACTCCAATTCATTAATCCATGTGTCTCAGTTTTTCTAAGATAATTAATTCAAAATTTTTATCGTCTTCTTATATTCAATATATATTTTTAATATCGACATTTCTTTTAATATAACACTTCCTTATAAAAATGACATTACGTGTTTAAAATTAAAAGATTTCAAATGACATATTTTATATGTTCTGATCTTAAATCAAACTAAGACAGAAAATGAACGCAGATAATGTTGTATAGTAATTAGTTTATGTTTTTTTTTTTTTTCCAAAAGATCATAGACAAATGAGTAAATAATTAGAAATAAGTACAAGTAAATATTAGAAAATTGGCAAGAAAATGACGCATATAAATATTATAAAACCCAAAATAGGAATGTAGCTCATTATGAACAATGCCACTTGGCTTAACATGTTTGGTGAGCTGGTTCATTTTTGGAAAAAGTTAAAAAGGTATATGCTCTAATATTTTATTTATTTATTTGGTTTCCCACCTAGTATTCGGAGTACACATTGAAGCTACGATTAAATTTGGATTCCACTGCCAAGTTCATTCGAGAGTAACGATCCCATCATAATTTTTTTTCATACCTAAAACTCGAACCCAAGACTTATAATTAAGAGTCAAGCAATTCCACCACTGCACCACAACACGGCTAAGTATATGCTCTATAATGTGGATATAAATTAGCATGTCACCTCTCTAAACCAATCACCAAAAATACCTAAAATCTTCCTCTTCTTTCTTTTCTTTGTTAAAAGAAAACACTTCCATTTCTCACAATATTTTTAGCAACTAAGAAGAAGAAAAAATGAAGGCAAAATGTGGGGTGAATAGAGGAATGTCTATACTAGACTTGTTTATAAGGATAATTGCCATAATTGCAACATTAGGAAGTGCCATTGCTATGGGAACTACTAATGAAACACTTCCTTTTTTCACTCAATTTGTTCGTTTCAAGGCCAAGTATAGCGATCTTCCCACCTTCACGTAAGCACTTCATGTTTGATTAAGCTTATAAACTGATCAAACTAATTTACACGCGCTTTTTAATCAACATGTTAGTATGTGTATAAACAATTTAGATGCATAGACCTATTTTTTAGTAACTAATAACTAGTTCACATGTTGATTTTTACAGGTTCTTTGTAGTGGCAAATGCCATAGTAAGTGCATATCTTGTACTTTCTCTGGGGCTGTCTATCTACCACATCATGAGGAGCCGCGCACAAGCAAGTAGAATTGCCTTAATATTCTTTGACGCGGTATAAATATTTTTTACACTATCAGATCATCATAGAAATTACAATAAATTACCTTTTAAATGAATGATATATTACTCACGTCAACTTTTAATTGTCATGGTTTCCTTTTTTAGAGTCAAACCATAAGAACTTTAACTATTTTTCATCATATTAATGTGTAAAAAAAATGCAATTTTTAGTATTTTTCGTATAATTTTTGAATATTTAATTTTTTTTTATTTAAAATATCGAATCAATGTAATCTAATTTAATTTTGAAAACTAATCAAATAAACTTTGGAAAAACGCAATATAACCAGAGGCGCAACCAAGATTTTCAATAAGGGAGTCCAAAATCTGTAGAAATAGACATATGAAGTAGCCGAAGAAGTTCAACATCTACTATACGTACATATAAAATTATTTTAAACATATATAAATAATATAGTTTTTCACCCAAGGGGTTTATTGGCTCCGCCCCTGAACATAACACAATTAAAAAATGGATGGAGGAAGACGATATCTCATCAACATCAATGGATAAGACTTAATTTTTTTTTTTTAAAGTCATCTTTTTTGCACTATCAATATGTTTAACCAAATGTTACTTACATTCCTCCATACCAAAGAAATCAAATTAATTGTCATGTTTCGGTTTTTGATAGTCGGGATAAATTTTCAAAGTTAAATTAGATTATATTCAACTTAATACAGTACAAGTTGTAACTATTAATTAATGAAAGTTCATATAATTTAACTATCGAAAAAACATGTGTGAACTAAATTAAGCTTGTTGAAATGAATGAAGGCAATGCTGGGGCTATTGACAGCAGGAGCATCAGCATCAGCAGCAATAGTTTACTTAGCACACAAGGGAAATACAAAGACAAACTGGTTCCCAATCTGCCAACAGTTCGATTCATTTTGCCATAGAACATCAGGATCTTTAGTTGGTTCATTTGCTGGTGTTGTACTCATCATACTCCTCATCTTCCTCTCCGCTATCGCCCTATCTCGTCAATCATCCAAATCATTAGTTTTAATCTAGATTTGAGAGTATATCTTACTGTTTCGTGTGATTTGTTGTTTTTCTCAGCCTTTTGTTTTCAAGTTTCTTATTTGTGTGTAATGATCAATGGTTTGCATTATGAGATTTATGTCAACTACTTCCTTCGTACACCCTCCTTGAAAAAATATTAACGCTCTGTTTCAATTTACGTGACACTTTTTCGAATTTCGAGATTCAAACAAAATAAGTCTATCCATTTTTTAGATATCTTTTTAAATATTTTGAATTGTCAATTGTTCTGACTTCTGGTACTTTTTACGTAATTTATGAATATATAAATTTTTGAAATTTGAAAGATTTCATACACAAATTCACTGTTAAATTTAAATTGTTTGACTCTAAAAAAAAAGGTCACATAAAATTGGGACAGACGGAGCATATGAATTAGGATGGATTTCAAATGATTTTACTTTCTATTGGTGTTTAAACAATTATAATATCACTATTAATGATATTATAGTCTTAGGAAACAATCACTATTAATGATAAAATGAAAAATAAAATATTTTGGTTTTATGAAATGACAAAATAATTTGAAATGAGTATATTTAGAATTTTCAACAAATTTATTCCCACAAAACTGAAATATAAAATATCTCCGAGATCTAAGGAGAATCCTGGCATGGTTTTGGACTATATATCTTGTACATTTCATTGATTAGTTAGAGCCAGCTTATATTCCAATATTTTTAATTATTATTTCCTAGAAAAAGATATTATTTTATATTAACGATTAGATAAGTTTTCTTTTTTTTTTAATCTAACATTGTTTTTTCCAATGTTTATCATATTTGTTACCTCAGGGTCAAAATTATTGAAGTAAATTCCAAGAGATTATTTCCACCACTCAAGACTCCCATATATATTGACCTCTAAAAGTATATGAAAATATCATATCGATAAACTTAGTTGTCGCTAAATATATTTTTTTAGGAAAAATTATTGAAATACATGTCTTATATTTTCGTTATTTTCAATACTCTCTTCTATTTTTAAAAATCACTAAAATTTCTTATTTCTTTAATGTATTCGAGTTACATATTAATGTATTCGAACCAGTATTTAATGTATTCAAGCAACATATTATTGTGTTCAGTTTATTTTATAATGTATCTGAGCTAGTTTTTATTATTTCGAGCTACCTATTATGTATCCAATTTATGTTATTATGTATTCGAGATACTCTTAAATATATCCAAGCTACATATTAATGTATCTAGTTTGTATTACGTTTTAAGGAATTAATGTAATTACAAATTAAAAAGGGATGGATTGTAATTTTACATTAAAACTATGTCATTACTAAAATTTGTTTTTTTTTCAAGACATTTAACTCCCTTTTGTAAATGTCTCCGAAGCCTATATGACATTGAATCTAATGACAACTAACAAATGCAAGATAAAAGTTTTATCATTCTTTGTTAATGTACATATTAGTTGCCGCTAAAAACTGTTTCTGTCGTACCGCTAGTAAGTCTTGCAATTTACAACTTGGCTGCATTCATCTAAAGCTAAAAAGATACATATAAGCTAAAAAGAGAATAACAAACAACAAAGTAAATTCATTCACAAAATATGGTAACAACATATGTCATCCCCCTTTAATTCTTTCTAGAAAATCCAATTTCAGTAAGAAATCTGGACAAAAATCTCCCATTCTGCTTCCCATCATTTACATTATCACTTGAATCCCTCAAATTGCTTATCAGAGACCAATGAGTTTCAAAGTCAGGTTCATAACCACAACGTTGCATTGCGCGTAGAAGCTCAGATGCCTTGTTAAGATTGTTCTGAAAGCGATACATGTTGATCAGCAAGGAATACGTTTCCCTCCTCGGGATTTCTCCAAGCTGAACCATTGAATCGAGTTGTTTCTCTGCCTCTGCAAGTTGTCCTCCTTCACTTAAGCTCTTGATCAGAATGCTCCAAGTGTTTATGCTTGGCCTTTGATTTCTACATAACATCTCCGCATGGAAATTCAGGGCTACATCCAGTTTACGCCAGGTACAGTAACTTTGAACAACGTAATCAAAACTGCTTGACTCTGGCACGTTCCCGTTTCTCAACATGATGTCCATAAGATCTACTGATTTATCTACCCTTCCGTGCTGACAAAGTCGCTTGATGAGATAAGTGTAATCAATATTTTCAGGAATGAGGCATTTTATTGCCATCCGATCCAAAAAGTTTATGGCTTCGCCTAGCTTACCATTAGAAAGAAGGGTCTCCACTATATTGTTTTGAACGACTGAACCATGATTCCAACCTCTAAACTCCATTTCTTTGCTCAAGGTTAAAGCTTCTTCAAGCTCCCCATAACAACAAAGGCATTTGATCACCTCTCTCAAACTACGGTCACTTGGTCTCAGATCTTTCTCCATCATATACTTTAGATATTGTGTGGCAGATGACAAATCTTTACACCGCCAGAACCCCTGAACGAGATAATTGTAAGTCACCTCATCTAGTTGCAGTCCTTTACCTAGGATCTCATGTACAAGAGTATTAACAACTGAGGTTTTATTAGTTGAGAAAAGGGAATAAATCAAAATGTTATATATCACGGCTATAGGAGGGTTGCTTTGTTTAAGCACATGGTCTTTCAGGCATAATGCTGTAGATACCTTGCCTCGTGTACACATCAACCGCACTATATCGCGGTAACTTGCAATGCTGATACCTAAGTTCTTACGTATCACGACGCCAAGCAGCTCCTCAACTTTCTTCCTCTTGTTAGCTTGACAGTAGCCTTGAAACAGAACATCACAAATTTCGACACTCAGAAATAGCTCCTTTGCCAATGTCTCTTGGAAGAGACTGGTTGCTTCTCTGACCCTTCCTGATGCGAAATAACCATGAATTAAAGCACGGTGTAAGGGAAGCACAGCTGGAGGCTCGTCTCTTAAACAAATATCTTTCAGCGCAACAGCTTTGTCAAAATTACCGGACCTACACAGCTGAGGGATTAATTGAAGAGATGCATCCAAGGGCGGGATCCAGTCCTTAGCAAGCATGTTATCACAGACAACAGCAGCTTCTCGAAAAATTCTCCAATTGCAGAACTCCTGAATAAGATGGCTATGAGCCGAGTGACTAGAAATACAGCCCTGGCTTAAGATTTCCTTCGCCAGAATCTTGGCAGAGCTTGTGAACCCTTTAGCACTGAGTTCTTCAAGGAACATATGAAGAGCATCACATACTTCATCAGGGTAGAACACCAGCAAGGCATTAAAAAGCTCCAGTGCTTCATTAAGCCGTCTTCGCCTGCATAGGCGACTGAAGAGTGTCTTTCCATCCTTCAAATCAGGTAACCAATTATTAGTTCGTGCAAACTTCCAGTAAGAAGTTAGACCTCTCAGATCCCCTTTCTTGCATAAGCCCATCATCAGAGCAGTATGAGTTTCACTATCAAGTCTTAGATGTCTACTTAGCATGCCATGCAAGATTGCTCTTGCCCTGTGCACAGACCCCTTTTTGCTGTATTTCCGAACAAGCTTATTTAGAGTTTCTTGATCAAGCTGATGTGTAAAATTTGGAACTTTCTCCAACAGACCAGAAATGGTCTTAATACAAATGCTGGATGCGCACAGCTCTTTCACTAGGGCATCCAGAGCACCCAGAGATATTTCTTGTCCCCAACAGAACATTTGATCCACCATCATCAGAACATCTTTCATGTCTTTTTTCATGTAATCCTTCCATACAACAGCGTTAAAATCAGGAAGCATGGCATCATCAAGGACTTTATGAATAACTCTCTCATACTCATCGACATCTGTATCCAGATAAAGCCCATTACCAAGATTATCGAAAAATTCTGCTTTATGAAATCTTATATCATTGTCTCTTCTGATTTTCACAGCAGAAGAATTGAGACCCAAGAATCCAAAAGCTCCGGAAAGTGGATCTTCAGTAGGAGATAGTTGGATCAAGCCACGACCTACCATCTTAGATACCATTGTGTTTACTTCATCAAATTGCCTAGCTTTACAAAATCCAGCTAAAAGAACCCTGAAAGTTGATAATTGAGGCTCTACTCCCTGATCCTCCATTTCTTGAAGAATGTCTTGATAGTGTTTCCACATACCCTCCTTGAAAAGTCCACTAAGAATAGCATCATAGGAATATATATTGGGCTTTAGATTTCTTGACAGGATCTCTGAAAGATAAAAGAATGCATCCTTCAGTTTTCCTTTACGACAAGCCCATCCAATCAAAATCCCAAATGTTATTTCATTCATACAAAAACCCAGTTGATCCAACTTCATCACGTATGAGTTCCCGCTTGCCACACCAAACTGTCCACAGACAGACTGGATGAGCTTATTGACTACAGTTACATCAGGAATACAACTGATCTCGACAAAGAAACTCAGCAGATCATCATAATCTCGTTTATTACAATAACCAGAAGCAATAGAATCGAGGATTAAATAATTAGGTTCAATTCCGAAAGCCAGGACCTTCTTAACCAAATTCCTGGCATCCTGAACTTTCGCATCAGCACATAACAGTCTGACAACACCCTCATATATACCCCTTTCAGACACATTCCTTCCCAAGCCAATATCTATAGCATCAACATAAATTTGAAATGCCAATTGAGTTTCATGTATTTGAATCAAAAACTCAAGGATTACCCTGTAACATGAAATCGATGGGGATACACCTCGCATCCTCATTCGATCATAACATCCAATAGCATTCTCTAATCGATAATCACCCACAAACACTTCAATTAGATTACTGTAAATCTCATGATTATCCAAGAAAGTTCCTTGGGTATCCAACAATGAAACCAAGCACTCAACTTCCTTGAACAACCCAGAACGGACAAGCATTGTAGCAATGATCTCAGAGGCCTTAATAAGATGCCTAAAACTCTTACTCTGCTTGCTAGCCCACATATAAATTCCCCATAAAGATCCAATCTTTTTAACCTCAACATCAAAAATTCCACTATCATTTTGAAAACCCAACAGAATTTCAAGAACATCATTAGGATTCAACACAGAAACTCTCCAATATCTACGAACAGTTGCAGGGGAGATCTCAGATAGCTTAAGAAGACAATCTTTGATGATGGGGTTGTTCAAGATCTCACCTTTATTACTCGAAAAGCTTAAACTCTTTGATTTTTCAACAGAAGATGAATATTGCGTAGTATATGTTGGTTTTGCAGAAGATGAAGAACGTAGTAGATGAAACTGTTGGAGTTGAAGTTTTCTAGGAAAAGAAGAAAGGTGAAAGAGAAGTGAACCAACCTGTTTGATGTGAGATTTGTGTTTTCGGAATTCAAGGAGAGCTTGAAGCATTCGACCGCCGGGATGTGTTGAGAGTTACAGAGACGACACTCTGCTAGTTCTATTCTTGATTCTTGGCTGTTGTTGTTGGGCTTCAAAGTTTTTCAACCAGTTTTGTTTTTTAGTTTATTTCATGGATTTTCTCTATTTTGGGTCCAATTGTTGAATCTCAAACCTTAGGCCTTTAATAGTCTCGGGGAACTTTCACATATAACTACTTTAAAATTGTCTAATTACTCTCCATATAGTTTAATGATTACAATTCATAACTACATGTTATATGGAGGAGAGAGGCGAGACACAGGAGAAAAAAGTGGGAGAGAGAGGTGAATTATATATGTATATTGGTTAGATAATTGTATGTTATACATATGTATTTGTATATATTGCAAGAAAAAATTGGGAGAGAGAGGAGAGAGGCGAAAGAGACGTGAATTATATATGTATATAATTGTATATTATACATATGCATTTGTATATATGGCAAGCGAGATTGAGAGAGGGCAGAGACTAGAAGAGAGGTGAATTGTATATGTATATAGGTTAAACAATTGTATATTATACATATGTAATTGTATATCCTGACAAATTATACATATATAAACGTGACTAATTATACAAAATTTAAGTCAGCCCACGTAATTAATGTATAATATTAGTCGCGAGTGGTAATTATAACAATCTATAACTATGATGAGTAATTAAATAGTATAAGTTTATTTAGTCGCGTAATTTTCCCTTAATAGTTTTCTTTAGGGAAACTAAGCAAATATTTCATAAAAGTACATGATTACAAACATATACCTTTTTCTATCTATACTCTACTAAATAATTAAATTATGTACTCTCAACTAATTTCGTTTAACTGATACTAAATTAGTATCATATATTATATATTAGTATCATTAAGGCTGATAATTTTCACGTAATTGATACTAAATCAATATATATATATATATATATATATATATATATATATACACACTCTCTTGTAATATCATTGACTAATGAGTAATTTATGAACGAGAAATCTAAATGATAAGCAATATGCAAATATTCTTATACATGTATTCTTTGTGCTGTCAAAACATTTAGCCTATACTATGGATCCTCTTAAATTGAATGTCATTTTGCCACTGTCATATATAAACAATCAAGTAATATTTTCTAGATTAAAAAGTTCATGTCTATTATGTTCTTCCAACATCAATAATGATTGTTGTGTTTTAATTCTTTGGTGTGAATTATTAGTGTAACACAAGATGCACAAGGAAGTCTACGAAACAATTTCATTTTCGATACATAATTGAACAAATTCTTTTACCTCTTCCACTAAAATCTCTAAAATTCATGGAATTTTTCAGATTTCAAATAATATCTCAACCATTATTAATGAGTTAATTTTAATGTATATTTTATTGAGGTTCATGACAAAGCAATAATAAAGGGCTTCTCTTATGGTCATTACTTCAACATACAAGATCTTTATTAGTCTCCATAGCTCCATGTTAACTTATAAAATCATACTGTTGTACGAGATTTTTCTTTCATTTTTACGATTGTTTTTTTATTTCCATAGATGTCATATTTTTAAGGTTGATATTATTAAATATATGAGTTCTACTTTCACATAACTTAACGAGGAAACATATGTATAATTTTATGTAGAATAGAAAGTAGAGTAAATTAATAGGGTATACAAGTATTAATTACATAGTATTACAAAAAAATGCAATCAAGACAGTAAAATAATACCATTGAAAGTTTGTCAACCATTCCTCGTACAAAATTAATACATGAATAATTTTTGTCCTATCTGCAAATCAAACATGGTATAAAATTAATACGTGGATAACTTGGTTATCCATATATTAGCTATGGTCTTATCTAGCTACCAAACGACCCCTATTTGATCTGTAAATAGGATAAAAGCTATTCATGTATTAATTTTATGTCATGTTTGGTTAGTAAGTTTCAAATGTTGTATAAAAGTTATTCATGTATTAATTTTATATGATATTTTATTATGTTTTAATAGTTCTACGTAATTAATATCCACATAACTTAATGTGAAAACCTCTATATAATTTTATGCGAGATAGAAAGTAAAATAAGTTAAGTAGATATATTAGCTATCCCAGAATTAAATAAGAATTATTTGTTCACCTCTAATTTGTTCACTTATTTATTTGTAAATAATGTATATGAACTAATTTACAAAATAAAGTAGGTCAATTAAGCTGTTTATGTTCCTCGTATTTCTCGTTTCCTCATTTTATACAACATTTTATGTTTGCCGCATCAAGTAGTTTTTAGTTAATGGTGATACCTCTGTGCATTTTCACTTGTTTATCAAGTAAATATCATTAGTTAGATTTTACAAATGCATATTTATTTATAGGTTAAAAAAATATACTAATTCACAACAAAATAAATATTCAATATATAGTGATTATCTCACATAACTTATTTCAACATAACTAATACTTGCATATTCTAATCAATAACCAAAAGTTGTTTCATAAAGTGTATTGGAAAAAATAATGCTTGTACTAGCTTGATATTATCAATATTTTATTTGGTACACTTTTTTAGCCTATGCATAACTAATGCTTGCATTGGTAATACATTCTATTGTGTGTTGAAGATATATTACTAACACCATCTTTGTATGAATTAATAACGCAATGGGTTCTAATCGCGTGCAATAACATTATTAAAGATACAATTGCCCTCAAAAACTTTTGCACATCCTTTCATGATTTTTTGTAAATAAATACTTTTTCTAAAAAATTTATGTTATGCACAATATTTGCAATGCACCAAACCAAACATTATACAAAAAAATCTCATTATAACTAATGCAACGTTATTACTAATACATTACATTTCGCATTATTCTTATACATTTTACCAAACAATCTCTATATTTGACTTGATACACCATCTTCGCAAAACTTAATTCAATTCAATTCGTATCCTAAGAGTAACAAGATTTATAATAAGTGTTGATTGATGAAAATCGCCCCTCGCAATCCATTCATAAACCATCACGTAATTGTCATCTACGTCACCGGGATGACAATGAGGCGATGCAGGACAGGGCAGTGCAGATTGAGCTTAACCCACAAAATTTTTAATTTATTCTCATTTTCAACACACCCCACATAATTTTCTTAATATATATATTTTTTTAAGATCAATTCAAAACATGCAAGAAATTGTATGATTTTTTATTGAAACATTTTCATTTATTATTTTGAATATTTCGGTAGCTTCAATGAAATTATCTTAATAAATAATATTCTTATCACTTTATAACATGTAACAGTTAAAATTAAACTTGTACCCACCTAAGATCCCATATACCTACAACCCGCCCGGATCCACATTAATTTAAAAGAAACCTACTTTAACCCACCCCCACATAACCTTAAACCCACCTCGCATCCGCCGCATTGTAATCCCTATTCAAATGCATGATCATGAGCTACAATTAGATTATGTTGTCATTTGGTGTTTTTACATCCAAATCTTAGGCACAATATTACGTCGAAATGGTTGTATTTTACAAATACTTGAATATTACAAAAGACGTGAAACAACTGTGTCATATCACCGGCAGCAACTTGAGTCAATCAACTACATGCAAGAAGTTCCGAAACTGTGTACGCTCAACCAAAGACAAATTATTCTTCATATTCTACGCAGGAAGAGCAACTTCTAACTTCTCATGATTATCAACATCTCCCAGTAAGCAAGTACTTGTAAGAGATCAACTTCTCATACCCCATAATTTGTCTTTGTAAACAAGTACATTCTCATATAGCTAAAACACTCTTCTTCAACACAGAAACACCCCACCCCGCCTCTTCAACTCAACCCCCACCACTCTCAATAAGAAAGAACAGAGCATTCCATAATAGGAGCAATAATAAAAGGCATCACCAGTAGTAAACACACTGACTGTATCCAACAAACAAAGAAGAGATCGCTAATGGAGCAGATTTTGAAACAAACACAGAAGATACAAAATACCTATTTTTAAGTTCCGGTAAACATGCTGATCAGAGCTTGCAGGCAGATCATATCACATATATTTTTTATTTTTTTTTGATAGGTGAATCTTATAACAAAAGTAAGCACTTTATAATAAGAATGAGAGACTTACCATACGATTTTTACCTGCTTCAATCTAACTCCAACCTATACTTCCCAAAAGGCTATCAGATTCCACAATGAAACAGAACGAAAATTATATCACTGCATTTTGGTATATACTCATACATCTAGCACTACTAAACCACACAGATCACTGCATAGAAGATCCAGTGTCTACAGAAAACTGTATGCACCCCTCTAGCTTAAGCTGTAAGCACATTCCATAGCCACTATATCCTCTTCAAAAGAACAATCTACTTTTAGCAAGAACTTTTGCCGATAAAATGGCAAAGGTTATTCAGAAATCATGATGGAATATTATCGCATAATGAAGAAACATGTAGTAGCCACAGTGGAAGGCAGTGAAAATTATATCACTGCATTTTGGCATACTCATATATCTAGCAGTACTAAAGCACACAGATCACTGCATAGAAGATCCAGTGTCTACAGGAAACTGTAGGCACCCCTGTAGCTTAAGCTGTATGCGCATTCCATAGCCACTATATCCTCTTCAATCTACTTTAAGCAAGAATTTTTGCCGATAAAATGGCAAAGGATATTCAGAAATCATGATGGAATACTTTCACAGAATGAAGAAACATGTAGTAAGTTTTCTAGTAACATAGCAATACTTCTAAAGATATTTTGAAAGGTATCATAATCAAAACCAGAAAGACACTTGCAAATCTGCACCATCTAGAGCGTCTACTTGCATCATCTAGAGCGTCTAAAGACAAGTCCAACTAGCGGTAGATTCATACAAATAATAATAAACGGAAAACATGACATCAGGACACATGGCCGAGATTTAAGAGCTATTGTACAACTATCAAAGGGGAGAAGGATGAGGCCGCCGGCTACACAGGTTCTTGGAAGCACAAAAATTTGAGCTTGGAAGTATATGGTGTCAGGGCATGGCAAATTTTGATAGTAGGTAAAACCTTCAGATATGATCCTGCTAAGGAAAACATCAAGGTAGGCAATGATTTTTGATGTCCTCATTCATCTGGTCATCTGGTTTAGGCAATGAGGCTTCATCAAAGGTGGCAGTAGGCAGGCTTCAGGCTTCAGATATCTCGGCTGTTTGTAGCGAGGGAAAGGAAACAAAGGGAAAAGAATACCATTAGTTTCATAATTGGAAGATAGGTTAGGGTCATCATACCAAAACGTTTAGAAGTTCTGTATGACTGGGGTTAGGTGTATAATACCAGCAAACTAAGCGAAAGATGCAATGCAATAGAACCATAATTCAAGAGCTACCTGTGGTCCTGTTACAAGCTCTAGTAACCATAACTTTTTCTCCAGGGGGCAGAGTTTTGCCTTGATGACCTGTTAACATAAACTTAACAATGAATAAAAATTGGAGAAGCAATTTTGACTTCTTTAGAGCAGTTGAAAGTAGAGGAACTAAATAAGAAATCCTCTGCAACAAATGGGCAGAGAACAAAAATCACCAGTGACAAACTTCCAACCAGAATGTTGTTAGGTCAGAGTTCAGACATAAACAGGCAAGAATCTAATATGAAACTACGAGCTCATTCTTGTTTTTCTTTCAAGAAAATCATGGACAACATTGATCATAGTATTGCCCTAGGACACCAAACCTACCCAAGACTGGTGAAGGTAAGGCAAGAGACTCACCCGGATCCACTGGAACGCCCATGGGAATATCCTTCTTTTGGATAAGCAGGGGAATATCCTTCATATGCCCCATATCCTACACTGCTACTACTCTGCAAATAGATTTAGATATTAATAACGCAAGATGCACATAGACAAACCACAAAAAGTTGTAGAAAGAACCCGAAACAAACAAATCCCAAAACTTCTAGAGAACACTGCAACTTCCAAAAACTCTGCTGTCCTAACCAATGAAACAAAGCATTACCTGGAGAGTACCATAACTTCCAAAACCATCAGCATGTGGAAGGTCACTAGTACCACCATAACCAGCTGAGTAGGAATGTTCACGTCCCTGTCTCCTAGTATCTCTGTGTTCATATTTCAAGGTATCTGAATCTGTTGACATGGGGAGGTAGGGGAGAACTGGCACAAAGGCAGACATGGGTCCCTCTTTTTCAAAAAGATTAGCCCTTAAACGTGATGTTACTTGCATGAGTGCATCCTTTGAAGCATCGGGATCTCCTGATATCTGATTGATGTTGGAAGCATATAATTGGTTTTCAGTTAAGAAAAATGGTCTTTCGAGTCACTTTCTCCAAGCAAAAAATAACACGTATAATGTAAATATAAGAGCATGAAAGAAATTCCTATATCAGTTTTATAAAAACACGGAGACCAAGTATGATAGCACAAGTAAACAGTAATAACAAGAAAGAAAAGGAACAACTACACAAAATATGTTTTCATCAGCATTCTTTTTTCCCTCTTTGGAGGATTTATTTTGGGGAACAGTGGGTACGGCACAGAATAGGGAAAAGGGCAAACCCTATGAAACAATAGTTCCATTCATGCACAGTCCCTCCCCAAAAACTAATCAAGAGCAGATATGGATCCAAAGGCAAAAGCAGCTTATGGCTTTCAAAGATGTCAACATCTACATCAGAGACCCTCACTCATATTGTATATTCATACTCCAGTAGCCGGATTTCTAAAGAGGGAGAGAGAAAGTTACTGAGAATACACTGACCTTTTTCCACTTTTGACCAAGTGAGTAATAACTTTGACATACACAGCCCATTTACTATAACAATGAATAATTACCTGTACCATCTCATCATCATTAGATGCAACCTTTGGAAGATCTTCCTTCGAGAGAATGCGAATATTAGCTTTTGTGATTTTCCTCATCTCATTAATTATGGATCCTCCTTTCCCAATAAGACAGCCGATTCGAGATGCTGGAACCAGCAACCTTGTGGTGACTGATATAAGACCTGAATCCCGTTCCACTTCCTCACGGCACCTTGGTTGCAAGCGCAGTGCTGCTTCAATTGTGGGAGAATATGTGTCCTCAAAAAACTAGAAAAAGCATAAAACCGCATCTTTACTGAGAGAACAAAATCCTCAAGTTGCATATTCCGATAAACATTCATTTAAATAGAAAATACTTACCTCTTTTGCAGAAATAGAAATCACACAATTGTCACCTTCAGCATTAGAACTATTAACCTTGATCACTGCACCAGACTCTTGTCTAATTTGGTTTATTATGACTCCACCTTTGCCAATAACACCTCCGATATTTGCAGCAGGACACACTAAACGAAGAGAAAATTCCTTTGAAGATGATTCATCCCTTGGAGCAGAGTGGAAAGACCTTGACCAATCACCGCTCTCCCCTTTGTAACCCCCATATGGCCCCACTAAAGGAGCTATTCCCACTATTGGAGCACCACCAGCAGAACCAATAAGTGAGCTGCGCGAGGAGTAGATAGTTGGTGCATCGGAGGCTAGAATGTGTTGGGTACGGGATGGATTATTGTGAAGACGAGTTGCAACTTCAAAGAGAGCCTTCCTCACTACAGCAACTTCACCAGATATCTAAAACCAAGAAACCAGCAATCAGATGAACAGTGACGTTAATTCAGCCAAATTTATTTGTACTTCCACATTACTAAGCAACAACATACCCAGGGTAGTCCCACAAAGTAGGGTGGTCTGAGGATGGTCGGTGTACGTGGACCTTACCCCTACCTCATAGGTAGAGAGGCTGTTTTTCGATAGACCCTCAGCTTAAGATTAAATAGTGCAAAGCAGTCCCAAAAAGGAGTTATGGAAGTACAAAAAATAGATAATAATAAAAACAACTGATAGCAGCAGAACAAACTACAACAAAAAAAAAAATTGTGGTACAAGAAACAACAGATAGTACCAGAAATCAAAGGCCAAGAGACTACAAGAGCAAATTAAGACTACTGATAAGCGCAATGAGATAAAAAAAAAAAGAGGTCCCAGCTTGATAGCCAAAGAATATCAAGAAAATTGGCCATACATTTATAACTAAAGAAACTGACCCATCCATGTGTGTGTATAATTATGCAATTTGGGCCGTCAATAAAAAATTTCAAGATGTGGTGTGAAAACAGAAGTGCAGCATGGTCAATCTGCTTAAATTCTGTAAGACAGTCAACCAAGTTGTAAAAGAAGATACCCAAAGTCATTAGGCTGAAATGTGACGGCCCGCAAGTTCAAGCATGAAAAACGAGCACTTGATCAAACTAACTAATTAACAAAATTACTGAAATTAAGTTACAAGTTAGATGTTGCAGAAGTAACACAAGTGGATAGATAGGAAGGTGATCCTGCATTACCTGCACAAGTTCGTCTGAGCTCAATGCACATGCAGGCAAATGCTTATCTTTCAAAATACGAATCTGAGCACCAGTTTCACTTCGAATGTCCTGAACTATCTGTCCCCCTTTCCCAATAATACATCCAATCTGATCTGAAGGTACTAAAAGCTTAACAGTAACCTGTGATGCTTCCTCAGAGTTCTCATCAGTAGTGTCATCACTGATAATTTTATCATATACTCTGAAAAGGGCATCCTGAGCTGGACAAACACGAACTTCAGTGCCATCAAACTCGTTTGTTTCTTCACTTGAGCTGTAGATGGTGACAACACGTTCATCACAGTCAGGTACTGTCTCTCCAATTCTAATTTTTGATTTCGTATCCACCCTTAATTGTTTAACAATCTCCCCACCTTTACCTATGATGCTGCCAATCTTCTTTACTGAACACAAGTACCGATATACTGTATCATCAGGGCCAATAGAGAAAGGATCCTTATCATTTCTAGTATTTCTCCTTTTATTTCCCCCGTTTTCACCATAATCTGACTGAGAATGAGACCGCTTTCCATAGCTATCCCGTCGACCAGCCATTGCAAAATATGGACTAGATACTGTTTATCATCAAAAAATTGCAAATAGAAGTCATAAATCCATGAAGAACAAATCCACCTACTAAAACTTCTAATATGTCAGATACAAAATAGTTTTCCATCAGCACAAGTACACATCTCTCACAACCTTGATCCTGTCCAAACTAAGAAACTAGAATAGGTTGAAATTGCCAGAGTTGAAAATTTGGAGAAACATTCACCCTTATTAGAAAAGAGATACATTTAATGAACTTTCATCCAATTTCATGTTATATTACCTCAAATACTCATCATGTAGCCATGATACAATGTATTCGACATACTCATCCTACATTAGCAGGACTTTGAAATTTCTATAGTTTTTCTAGAAAGGGGCGGATCTAGGGGGCGGAGGGTGTTCGCCCGAACCCCTTGGCAAAAAATACACCTTATATATGAGGTAAATTTTTTGTATTTATGTACATAATTAGTTTTGAACCCCCTAACAAGCAACAAAGGGTAGCACGGTGGTAATTGCCTTTCAGATTGTCCCTTGCATCCGGGGTTCAAACCTTGTTGAGAGCATCATATTTTTAGCTTCTGTTATTTTTTTTTCGCGGGAACTGCCACTAGCCCCAATCTTCCACTATAAATTATATTTTTTTTTAAATGTGCTGTTATAGTGAAATTGATCCCAAAAAAATCAAACAGTCCCAAAAAATTAAAACCCCTAAGGTGAAATCCTGGATCTGCCATGGCTTCTAGATGGAAAAGAAAAAAGAGATTCAGACAGCAACAAAACATTAAAATTGGATGTATAAGCAGTTCCTTATCAGATTTAACATTTTAAATTCCGGGTACACAGCGGAAACGCAAGATACAAACCGCTATCACATATGGTCTGAGCCTACAGACAGTTGACCAATTCACGAACCCCAGATCAAGGACACTGTCAGTTCTAAAAGAAATCCCTTTTTTCTGGTTCTCTTTTTTCATACACCATTGACCAATTAACGAACTCCAGATTAAAAAAACTGACAATTCTAAAAAGATCCTTTTTTTCTTGTTCTTTTTTTTTCACACACAACTGACCAGTTCACGAACTCCAGATCAAGAACACTGTCAATTCTAGAAATATCCCTTTTTGTTGATTAATTGTACTAAACACACACACAAAAAGAAAAAGTTGATACACAAATTAAAGTTTAATCCCAGGTAAAAATAAAGAAGACGGATCCGAAAAGAAACATAGATCTGAAATTAAACTCAAAGATTTATGGAACTACAAAGACTACACCAAAATCCGAACAACAAATAACCATTCTAAGTTCCCAATTAATTTAAAAACTGAATTTAACAAAGGAAAACAAGATTCGAAAATCTATACAGAGATAACACCATAGGAGAATTTGCAGAAAACATAAGTGAGAATACCTGAACTAGAATCTTCTGGTAAGAACCATGTGAAGAGCAAACAGAAGAGAGAAATTATGGAGCAGGGTGTTGATTTATAGCTGCTAGGGTTTTGACCCGAAATAGTAAGGCCTCCGTTTCTTGTATCTAAGGGCCACGTACTCCTTCCGTCCTATATAAATATCTCCCTGTTTTTCCACATTTTCTTCGAAATATTTGCTCTGTTACGAAACTATATGAAATTAGAAGAAGAAAAAAATAGGGAGAAGAGAAAAGACTTTTTATTTCTCTTGAAGTATATTTAGGATTAATAGATCTTTCACAAATCTTCAAAAGAAAACCCTTTATTTATAGGGAAAACCTTACTTGGTCTCCAAGTAAGATTCCTAACCATATCCTACAAGGATTCCACATAATTAGACATTCACTATAACACAAATTATTTATAACACTCCCCTTGAATGTCGATAGATTATGTTTCTCGTTAAAACCTTACTAGATAAAACCAGTGGAAAAAAAAATCTAGTGAAGGAAAAAGAGTACGCATATCTAATAATACGCATTATGGATGCCTCATTAAAAACCTTACAAGGAAAACCCAGTGGGACAAAACCTTGTGAGGGAAAAAGAGTACATCGCGTATTAACTCCCCCTTATGAGAACATCAATTCAGAGACTACAATCTTCGTTTTTCAAGCTTGTACACATCTTCTTGAAAGTTGTAGTTGGTAGAGACTTGGTGAATAAATATTACTTGAACAAACCTCTTGCATGTTGACATCACCATTCTTGGGAGACAATGAGTGTAGAAAAACCTTGACGAAATATACTTTCTTCTATCTCCTTTTATAAATCTTCCTTTCAGGGTCAAAGATTTCTCCAAGTTCCTTACTTTAACTTCTTAAGCAAATAATCTATTGCCAAGAGTTTCAATTCTAGTCATCAACTTGCATAATATACTCTATGCATTTTGAATCTATTTAATCCTTATGAGGATGATAAACAAGTTTTCCAAAATCTTGTATATGCTAGATTTCGAACCCATCTTCTAGTGCCTAGACTGCAAGGCAAATAAGCTTTATGCTTACCAAGATGCACCATTTCACTTTTCACTTGATAATTATTTCTACACCAGCATGCTTAATACTCATAGAATTTATATCATAATAATTTTTTACGATATTGCGTGCTATTGTATCAAAGATACCCTCATCGATATATCATTTGTATTGATTCACAATACGACATAACTTATTGAGATCTCATCACTTCATTATTTTTAGGTAGCTGTCCCTCTCATAAGGTTTTATAAAGTGTTATGTCGTAAAATCTTCAAGAACACATTGTATCCTTATCATGATCATTTTGATTCTTTGATCCTCCCCCTTTTTCAAGGATTATTTTATTTAGAATTGATTAGTCTATCATGCTTCACGCATGTCATAGACTTTATCTTTAAGGGACATTCAATAGATGTATTTACAACTCTTGTGTTGTTTCTAATCTCCCCCTTATGTTAGACAAACTAACATATATCTCAATCTTTTGGAGAATCTATCTTTGTGCATCACTGTATATTCATTGATTATATACTATATACCAAAATAATCAGATGAAAAATATTTGGTCCCTGATCATAAATCAATAGAAAGAAAATCTGATCATAATTTGTTGATTTGATGCATACAATTACTTTTGTATGCGGTATCATATTTCAGATCAACACGTGAAGCTTTATTTTCACAAGCAATGATTTCACTATCTCAAACATTTAATATCACAACATCTATTATCAAGATAAATTATCTTGATTACATATTCTGAAATTGTGCTCTTAACTCAATTATTTTTGCACAAACTATTTTGTGAATGTCAAACTACATCTTGACAACAAACGCACATGTGATTATCTTATAAATGCATCTTTTTATCTTGTCACATGATAGGTGAATGGACCCATATTCACCTTTTATACTTTTCAGAATTTAGAGATTTAATCTCAATATTAGTTGATCCAATCAACTTGTCATGAGAACAAACAACAAAAGAATTCTTGAAGAATCTTCTAGTTTTTCAATGTATGTCCATTACTCAATATGCATATCTTTGGGATGACCAAATTATTCATGCCAACTAATAAAATTATTAGTACTCGTAAACTCCAAGTTTACTTACGCCATATACCTTCTGATTTAGTAAATTTCTAACTTATTATTATATGAGTAAATTTCAATTTTACTCCAAGAGTAATTTTCAGATTTATTACTTCTCAATTACTTTACCCTTTAGGTGAGTCGTGATCCCATCATTGAATGAACTAATCTGAAGAAAATTGTGCATGTAACACATTATTTGTGCCAATATTTTTGCAAACATCAAGTTGCGAGATAATAATAGGTACACAGGAGACCATATAGAAGAAACATTTATTAGGACCATTAAATATTTAAACATTCCACTAGGTGGATGACTAGGTACACAAATATCTCTATACGTTCCTAGAATACAGAAAATTCAATCTCAACTTTCGTTTATGGTGGTCTCACAATTAGCTTGCCTTGCTAACAAGTAGTACAAGAAAATTCACCATTTAAAAGAATTTCTAATTTCTTCTATGGATGTCCATTTTAATTTTTCATAATTCGTCTAAACATTATAGACTAACGATGTCCCAGACAATCGTGTCAAACTAAGAAAGTATTGGAATTAGTAAACTTCTTATTTACCGTAGAATGTGCCTCAATTGCACTAATTCTTGTACAATACAAGCCTGAAGATAAAACATGAAATTTTTCTATAATTAATGTCTTCTTAGAGACAAACATTCTTGGTGATACCACATCATTGATCAAATTTATCTATCTTTTCACGTCTAGCATTGTGGCTTATCACCCCATTCACTCTAAAGAATGGATCTGTATTTTTACCATTTATCAAAAGTTGTCATTCTTCATGAATGAAACACAAATATGTGAGCATATCAAATAATGATAGCTTTAGTACCTCATTTCATATCTATGTGCATTATTCAATCACTTGTCTTCTTTCAGACATATTATGCACTACAACCATATTCACTTTACGTAATGGAGCAAATTCAGTAAATTTCATGACTTCTCATCAAAAACACATTAGTTTTTCTTTAGTCATTATTATATTATCAATATGGTGCATTGAGACTTACATTCAATGTCTTATCCATATAAAAGTGTCTTAGGTCATAAATCGACGGGTCTTGAACCCAATATCTTATCATCATAGTGCATCAGGAGTTTAACCCAATGTCTTACCCTCTTTGTGCGATTAGACATAAATCCATCGTCTTATTCTTTTGGTGCGATAAAACTTAAATCTATCGTCTTACCCACAATGAGGCTCAACCTCAAGCCTTCAAAATAATTTAATTTTATCACTTTTGATGATCATTAATATGATCGTATATTATAATTACACATAAAACTGAGAATAATGATTTCTTATAATCAACACTAGCAGTTAATAGATATAGTTTAATAGATCACGTACTTCATGCAGAGATTGAAAATATATCTTTCACTAAATTGTGCTTATTTAATTACTAAAATAAATTAAGAAATTCTCTTTCCAGTCGTTTAAAATTAAACGTATAGAAAGTCGACAAGTCTCTTTAAATATTTACTTTAGATGCTACCTCCAAATCTGTTACATAAATAATTATAATGTAAAGATAAATCATACCTTGAAGATATAAGAACCTAATTGCATAACTTATGCAAGATCTCTTTTGCACTTTTTCCATCTTCTTCATCATTCTTTAAGAATAGAACAATCGTGCTAATAACGTGTTATGAAACTATATGAAATTAGAAGAAGAAGAAAGTAGGGAGAAGAGAAAAGACTTCTTATTTCTCTTGAAGTATATTTAGGATTCATAATTCTTTCACAAATCTTCTTTACAATGAAAGAAAACCCTTTATTTATAGGAAAAACCTTACTTGGTCTCCAAGTAAGATTCCTAACCATATCCTACAGGGACTCCACATAATTAGACATTCACTATAATACAAATTGTTTATAACAGATCATGTTTTATTGTGAAATAATAATAGTGAAAGATATTGAAAAAAATGTATATATATTTAAGAGCCAAAAGGTTGAAATATAATGTTGACTGGTGTGATTGAGCGAAATGTAATGAGAAATTTGAGAATGTGGATTCGACATTTTTTTATCTTTATAGTGATCTCAATCATTTTTTGAAAATCATTTTCAAGTCTTCTTCGAAAAGATTGACTCGACAAATAAAAGCATGGAACTGGCAAGCTATTTCAGAATGACGAGATTCACAAATGATTTTTTCTGTATTGTATGTTCTGTCTTGAAGGACGTCTTCCCCTGTTTCTAACACAGGTCAACAGAGTAAATTAAAATTATTTTCAAGTCTTCTTCAAAAAAATTGATTCGACAAATAAAGTAAAGAATTGCCGAATTGTTTCAGAATGACAAGAACCTTATATGATTCTTTCTGTACTGTATGTTTTGGCTGAAGAACGTCTTCTCTGATCCGACACAGGTCAATAAAGTAAATTTCTCTTCATGTAGTTTAGTTTAGTTTTAATTTTAGTTTATTCTGTTAAATAAAATTTAATTAAATAAATAGAAATGAGAATTCGTTAGAAACACTGAATAATAATAAGGAGTTATTATGTCGCGTGATCGAAGACCTTGTTTAAAAAAAATATGGCATTTGGGTAGAGCAGTCAAAAAGGATGAGCCCAGCCCCACATGGACCAAACCTTACGGGCCAAGAAATTTAAAGGGCTAGGGTGGCCTGACCCTTCATTTGGTAAGGCCTAAAAACGCTCAACCCAATTCAACCTAGAAGGGTCGAAGGCTGGGCGACCTAGCCCCTTTTTCATTTTTTTTTCTTTTCAAACTTATAATTCTATATATCAAAAAAATGAGAGGATTTTCAAATCAAAATAATGGTGTTGTTTCAATAACACTAGAAAAAATTTAGTGTAATAAACGTCTATCTCCTATACCAGATACGCGAGCGAGATAAAAGAATGACAAGCAAGATGGGAGGGAGGCGAAGTGCGAGTTTTTTTTTAATGTATCCTAGATACATGTATATCTACTTGGATGGAGTGTATCTAGAACAAATTAACATAATTTGAGTCCATAATATTCCAACTTCCAAGATACATGTATCTGGACGTACCAAAATCTGATAAGATTCATAATATTACAACATAACATGTATTTAAGTAATTAGACAATATACTACTGAGATTATTGTATGTTACTCTTAAATAAAAAGGTTTTACGTGCCGACCCCGATCCCGTCCCGATCAAGCTTCTAGGGCCAAAGACTCATATGAATCGGGCTTATAAGTCGTAGTTTTAAATTAAACTTGAGAAATCTTATCCCAACCATACTCTAATAACGGATTGGGTTGGACCGGCACCATGAGCTAGGTCGGTTTTAACTATTCTACATCTGAGATTGTTATGACTTCTTTTATATATATAATATTTTTTTCTTAAAATACATCTAATCGTTATTTAGAGATAACATATTTTTAAAGTGTTAAAGTTAAATTTCAATAAAAAATAAAAAAATTATAATTTAATTGAAATTATTCTTTCAAACTACTCTTTTGACTTGTTATTTCATAAAGAAAAAATGGAACTATTAGCACACACTTTTTTCACAATTTTTAAAGAGCTTAAAGAAATATTTTATTTATATAAACACAATAATTTTCTTCTCCTTGGTCAATGAGGTTTGCAAAGTTTATTTGTAAAGATTTTTTGTGCAAATTTTCGTTTCTTTCCATTTGTCATTCACACAAACAATCTCAATATTGAATGAAAAAAGGATTATATGATGAAAAATATACATAGAAAATTATCTGATTCAAAAGATCAATTACATCAAATGAGTAAGGTTTCCTTTAAATTTTTCATAATAAACATAAAAGGATTGTACTCAATAGTCGATAAATTTAATTTCTTTGAATTATCAAATTTTGGTATATTTACTTCCTACATAAGATAAGTCGCATAATTAATCATTTTAATTTTTATTATTGTATTGTTTTCATCACGCGTAAACATAAACGTCAATTATAAATATTTTTACTATCACATAAATTTAATATACATATCACAATCTTGAGTATGATAGTAACATAAACAATTTTATTATAGAAAATGTATTTGACAAATATATTAGCGCAAACGTTAGTCGATCTCTACTCATTTGCACTTATCTTATATCACCACATTGTCGATAATGAAATTGTAATAAAATTTGTGGTAAAACCTCCTATAGATGAAGGGAGAATCAATATATAAAAACTTGGACTTAGTACATTTAATCAAGTAAACAATCTAACACGTGATTTTTTTCTACATTAAATATTAATTGTAGATTTTACATTAATTGAGTCACGTATAATATTAATTAAAAATAAATAGTAATCTACTTAGCTAAATAACCTAACCTGTTTATGGGGTAGAGATTTTTCAAGTCTATTTAAATTAGGACTTATAAGTTCAATTCATATATATTTTTGGCCCTTGAGGCTTAATCAGGGTTGGGCCGGATCGGCCCATGGGTTAAATTTTCTTATTCAAGGGTAACTTACAACAATATCACTAATATATAATCGAATTACTTAAATACACTATATGTTGCAATATTATGAATCTTACGGACTTTGGTACGTCCAGATACATCTGTTATCGAAATATATGGACTAAATTAGGTTAGTTTTTTCTAAATACACTTCATGTAAATAGATTTGTATATATCTAGGATACATGGACAAATTTCGCGCCCTTGCTTTCCTCCCATCTTGCTTGTCACTCTTTTATCTCGCTCGCGTATGAGGTATACATGCTAACTACTCTAGATTTTTTGCTAGTGTTATTGAAACAACACCATTGTTTGCCATATTTGACTTGAAAATCTTCTCATTTTCTTGATGTTATAGAATTATAAGTTTGAAAAGAAAAACAATTAAAAAAAATGAAAAAAGGGCTAACCCGCTCTAGCCCTCGACCCTTCTAGAATTGGGTTAGGTTGAACATTTTCAAGCCCTTCAACATAAAAGATCCGCCTGTCCTAGCCCCCCACGAGGCTTGAGCCAAATGAGACAAGATCGATCCTTTTTTACAACTCTACATGTGTATATAATAATTACCAAATATTATACAACTATACAATTATCATTAGTTTATTTTAGGTCCCATAATACTATGTACATCACTTTAGTGAAAAAATATATATCAATATTTTATTACGAGATAATTGATCAATTAATATGATCAATATAATATATCCAGTAATTTATTCTTATAAAAGTATCTCACACTAAAAGCAATGCGAACTCTACTAAAGAGTCATATCTTTTTTATTTTTTATTCGATATTTAAAACTCATATTCAAATTCTGAATAAAATTTAATCACGCATTGACTAGCGATCCAATAAGATTTTCTAAAAAGCCAAAATCAATGATGACAAAATAAGAAAAATAATAACACTAACACAATAAAGATGTGCCTTTTTCATGAAGAAAATATACCCAACAAAAGAATAGGATGAGTAGTTTGTATTTTTATAGTAGTAAAAAATATAACAGTAATAATAATAATTTTCTTGTCTAGCAAAAACAATAAACTCACATTAAAATAGCTTATGAATTTGCTTCTATAAACAAAAAAATCATTAAATCATTTCTACAAATTCCTCAAAATCGATCTTCCCATCTTTATTTCCATCAAATGCCAAAATCATCTTCCTGCAATTCTCCAGCTCTGCAGCTTCCTTAAATCCAAGTGCACACAAAACTTTCTGCAATTCCATTTCATCAATGAAACCATCTCTGTTCTCATCAAATACATCGAATGCTTCTCCTAATTCCTGCATAATATTACTATTATTGTTATCGTTATTGTTATCATCATCATCTCCAAACAAATCGCGAAAATTGTCCGAATCGAACCTCTCGTGATAAAGCTTATCACCATCTGGGTTACAAAAAATTCCCAATTTACCCATTATGGTTTCTACTTCATCTCTGTATACACTTACATCAACTAACAAATAAGGCACATTATGGTGGGATGTTGTTGTATTATGATTTCCTTTTTCTGATTTGGATTTTTGCGATTGGGATAAGAAATTCAAAAATTTTCTTCCCCAATCGAAAATTATGTACAACAAAAAGAACCCAACTAAGCCATGGATAACGAGAGGAACAGGAACGGTACTAACGGGTAATTTTTTGATTGAAAAGCGATTGAGATAGTTAGAAGCTGACATTTTGCCTAAATTGAGAAAAAATGGAGAAGAGTTTCTAATTTCTCTCCTCCTTTCTCCTCCTCAAGGGTGATAGAGAAACAGAGCAAAGAAGATTGGGTTTTTTTCTTCTCTCTTTTCTAGTGTTGTGTGTAGGGTGAAGAGGATTTATAGGGAATCAAATATATATATATTTGTTATTTATTTATATAGGTTATAATAACAACTAAATAAAAAGTGTAATATATCTCAATGTTATAAATATATCAGGACTCCTTTTAGAATATGGTTAGGAATTATACTTGAAAATAAAGTAATGTTTATAAATGGATTTTTTATCTTATCTGTATTATAGTGAATGTATAGTATGATTAGAAATCATTCTTGAAAATAAAATTAGATTTTCCTTATAAATAAATAAATTTTTTTTCATTTATATAATGACATAACACTCAATATATTATAAAGAATATTAAAAACATTTGTAGTCAAAGATAAAAAATATATATATTTTACCCTCTAAATTGTACTAGATAGAAAAGCTCGGACAAGTTCGGGCTAATATATATTATTTTATTTATTTTAATTTTATAATTTTGTTGTTAGTTATTTTTATAAGATTTTAAACGTATTTTTTAAATTAATATGTGGCATGAGTGATAATTTTGATAGTCTTAAAATAACTACATTATCCTTGAACTTAAATTTTATTTTTGGAAAGTACACACGTCGATTAAGATGTGTGTACTTACTTCCTCTTATATATTAGTAGTGGATTGATAATTTTAATTTAAAAATAGTCCAATAAACTTAAAATGACTAAATTATCTTTCAAGTTAAATTTTTTTTTGAAAAGCAAATACGTCGCTATAGATATGTGTGCTTATTGTCTCTTATATATTAGTAGTGGATATAAATGCAAAAAATGAACCTTCTTTTATTCTTTTTGAAAGTGAAGTGGGAGCACTCCACAATCACTGGTCGAACTAGGGATGGACATTCAATATTTCGGTTCGATTTCGGTTTTTTTTCTGATTTTTTTGGGTTTTGCTTTTTGTAATTTGTGTACCGAATATCGAATTGAAATATTTTGGTTCGGTTTTATTAATTTGGTTCGGTTTTTTATTTTGGTTTTTTAATGTTGATGGCGCGGCTGCTGGCTGCTGGCTGCTGACTGGTTGAATGTTGATGGCGCCTGACGGACGGCGCGGCGCGGCTGCTGCTGACTGCTTGACAACGCGGCGACGCTGCTGCTTCTTCTGGCGGACGGCCGGGGCTGTTGCTGCTTCCGGCTGGAGGAGAAGAGGAAGAGGAGAAGAGGAGAGGAAGAGGAAAGACCAAGAGAAAAAGAAAATCAGTAGAAAGATGAAAGAGAGAGTGAATAGGGCCATAGGGTTTCTTTTTTTAAAAAAATTATTTAATATTAATAATTATTAATTAATACAATATAAATTATAGTATAATATTTTGGTTTAAACCGAAATACCGAAAACCAAAATAATACATACCGAAAACCGAATTGAAATTTTAAAAAATACAAAAAAGTAAACCGAAAATCGAACCGAAAACCGAAACCGAAATTCTGAAAAATTTCGATTCGGTTCGGTGTTTCGGTTTTCCGGTGTTTATGCCCACCCGAAAATAAGTCATGCAATGCGTGATTCAAATTTAATCAAAACTTTAATATAAATTTTGAATATCAAATAAAAATTAAAAAAAATAGTCAATTAACCAAAAAAATTTATACGTATATATTGTTGATATCATGGTTCAATATGGGCATCCATATGTTACGCACTCCATGATTTTTTTGGTTTGATAATTAAGTGTAGTAAAGTACGAATGTAGCATTTCATTCTTTGACTTATGGCTTTATCATCTATCAAAATTGATCAATAATAAATTGTAATTTTTTCATTCAATCTTATCAAATGAGTAAATTAAAGATATCAAAATATTCAAAGGTCGTATTAATAAATTATATATTTTTATTTTTTAATAAATAATATTTATAATTACAAGCTCTTAAATACACATAATTTTATAAAATTACACTAATCAATAACAATAGTAACTAGTTATTTTTTTATATAATCCTTTCATACGTTACATACACAATTTCTTTGCACCAAACATTGAGTCCCTCTTTTTTTTCCTCCAAAATTTTATATGATATATTATTTAAAACGGTACAAGTTTTAAATTTGAAAACAAATAATAATTTGAAATTCCAAATCATATTTTCTTTTTTGAATATCATGATCTCAAATCACATATCTAAAATCCAGACACTAATTTAAAATCATAATTTCATATTACATGTGAAAACGCCAACTACATTCCAAACTTTTAATAGTGTAATTGGTAATGAAAATCCAGAAAACAATCCATCAAATGAAGGCATTTCATATCTTGATAGTTAATTTTTTTATTATTATACTTTATCTGTATTTTCTAATAATTTTATCTTTCTTCTTTTTTTATTCAATACCATTTGTTTAATCTATGCAAGTAATGAAAGGTGTGTTTGTATCCCACCATTTGTTCTCTCTAAAGTTATATTTTCTCCTATCACATATACATACACCAAACAAATTTGGTGTCTATAAATTATCTATATTATATTAAATACACACTATACCATCACAATTCACCAAAAGTGTATATATAACATAATGGTGTTTTCAATTTAATTTAGTATCAAAAATTTCTTCGTATATTTGTATACAATATGATTTGTTTATATCAAAATTCTAATTATTTTAGCACATAGTAGTATTTTACTTCTCAAGTTAGTATAATAGTATGATCGTCATTTCGACATGAAATACATCAACTCAAATTAATCAATAGTAGTTTTACTAATTTACCATTTTTTTTCTTTAAATTGTCAATGTAAATACATTAATCCAATCAAAAACCATATACACCACAAACTATAAAGTGATTTGGACATACTCAAACACCAAGCAAATTTGGTGCGTGGATAGAATTGGTGATTGATTTACATAATGAATTTAAATTATTTGATGTATTTTCTTGTGATTGATATTTTGTAATCTGACCATATTAGTGTTGTATGTGACGATGTAATATATTAAAAATTACGTAAACCTATTACTTATTTATAAGTGTGGATAACCAGTTAACCACACAGGAGGCAGTCAACATGTATGTTTTACCTGTGTGGTTCCACACTTTAATTACTTTTGTCTATTTTCTTCCTCCGTTTTAATTTGTTTGTTTTGATTTTTTTTTAATATTTTAAAATTACATAAAAAATATTATAAATTATGATAAGTAATATTTTAAAATATATTTTTTCTTAAAAAAACATATATAAAAATTCGGTTGAGTCATAAAATTAATCTATCTGTGTCACGTAAAATGGAACAAAAGAAATAACATGTATTATTTAATTTGAAACTATATAAAAAAATATTGTAAATTTCAATAATTAACAACATATTGACTCTTCAAATTCTATTTGTGCTACATATATTGAGACAAGAAAATTAACACATATTCCCTCCGTCTGGTATTGTTTGTTGTGATTTCTATTTTTAGAATCAAAATATAAAAAATTTGACTAACATTTTAAAATGTGTTTTTTCGTCACATTAATATGCACAAAATTGCAATTTATAGTACTTTTCATATAGTTTCAGAATATCTATTTTGTTTAAACATTGAATTAGTGTAATTTAATTTAACTTTGAGTGACTTTCGAAAAGCGCAACATGACAAATAATATATACCGGACTGAGGGAGTACTTATTATTTAAAATTTAAATAAAAATACCATAAATTACAATATTTAACAACTTAAAATATATAAAAATCATGTGAAAATTTAATTGACTCTCTAAATTTTATTTGTATTACTTATGAGGGGAAAAAGAAATTTAATATTGGCCCGTGCTAGCATAGGCGCTTGTGTCTAGTTAATACCATAATTGTCATCACCGTAAACTACACATATAACCTCAAAAAAAAGAAGAGGAAAAATTAATCCTAAATTAATTATATGAATAAAACTCTGAAAAAACATTTTCTTGCTATGTTTGTAATTTAAAAATTATGTTTGTAATTAAAAAGGTATATATGATAATTTATATTATATTAAAATTAATAATACAATATCTATCTAAACAAGTTGCTAAGTCATATTACATATACTAGATAATATATAGTATTCTCTTTAACATAATGTTTATTTGGGCTTCATACTAAACACTCCCTTTGTTATTTCTTATCCCAATTTACATGTGGCATTTATGATATTTCGAGAGTTAAATCAATTTTTGATATGTTTTTAAATGCTATAAGTTGTGATTTATGATATTCATAACATAATTTTCAAATAATATGTTACTTTTAGTATCCCAATTTATATGACACATATAAAATATGAAGAATAAATTTTAATATGTTTTCAAAGACTTATTTAAGAATACAAATTTAAAATGTCATTTTTTTCTTCTTCAAATTTTTATATCTAGTCAAATAATATTTCTAAAATTGAAATGAGCATAGTATTAAATTTAAAATTTATATTTCTCATTAATGATCAATTATTTGAATTTCTCAGTAATCATAGTTTATAATAATTTACATTTTCATTAATTAATCATCAGAAGTTGGAATAAACCGTAGCAAACAAAAATAATAAAGAGAGAGAATAATTTAAGCATCTTCAAAAGGCACAAAATTGTAGTTTATTTACAGAAAAAGACAAAACAACTGAAGTAATAAAATATAATATTAAGGGCAAAATATAAATTGCAAAAGTAATGCAGAAACATCTTTAAAAAGTCCCAAAATATGATTTAATATAGAATATCAAGAGCAAAAGTATAAATCTATTTATAGAAGAAGGTTAAAAAATTCTTAAAACGAATATATCATATTTATCTTTAAATTATATTTCGGCTCAAAATTATTTTTTCTGTTAAATTATTGGATTAAAAAATGTTATTATTAATGAAAGTTGTTAACTGTCATGTAAAATGCCACATTGCACGCTAATAGAATTTCACTGCCACATAAATTAAATAGAAAAAAGAGTCAAAATACCCTTAAACTTTTTGCAATAGCTCATATTTATCTTTAAATTATATTTTGACTCAAAATTATCTTATTAAATTAAAAACACCTTTTTATCAACAAAAATTGTTATATATGATGTGAAAATCATACAAATAAATATTAATACAACGAAGTGTGCGGTTATCACGGCTTATATATTAGTAGCAGATGTATCGATCAAATTTCCAAATTTAAAAACATATCTATTGGTGCTAGCCCCATTGATGAGATTGTGTATGTGACCTAAATTTTTATTTTTTTGTTTGTTTTGTATACACGTGTTTGTTCTACATTAATTTCATTTATCAAGTAAAATGTATGTGTAACTATGGATATGCAGCATCTATTAAGATTTAAGATAAAATTAGCAACGAAAAAAGAAAAAGAATTACACGGTTGAGAAGAGGAAACATATTGCCTTCTTGTTGTCACACTTATATATCAAAGGAGGACATACAATTTTTTTTTTATATTTTTTGATTTCGTCGCAGGTGTTTGGAGTTCACATTGACGCTCTGAATCTTTCAACAAGATTTTCTTCTTAGGCTTGAACCTGATAACTCTAGTTAAGGGTGAAACACTCTCACCGGTGCAGCATAGCTCATGTTGATGGGAATATACAATTTTATGTTAACATATTGCCTTCTAGATATATTTTTTTAATCACAGATGATAGATAATAATAATATCATTCTTTTTGGAATTGAAAACACATGATATTACAATATAAACTAGAAATGAAAACGAACTTCGAGAAAAACTCTATGGCTATAGCCAAAAATCCCATTGTTTTTCTACCAAATCCTAAAGAATCAAAAACATTAAAAAAAAGAAGAAGTGAACAATAGACAAATATTCCAACACAATGCAAAGATGAGAACTTTAATTCTGCTTAATCAATTCTGTTTAGAGAACTTTTAAATTATTGAATTTGAATATTAATAGGATTGGTTGTAGAGATAAGCTTATTATACATATTTAGGGCCTGTTTGGATGAGCTTAATAAAAACAGCTTTAAAAAAGTACTTTTGAAAGTGCTGAAACTTATTTTTAAAATAATCAGTTATTCGTTTGGATAAAAGTTGTTGATGTGTTTGGCAAATAAGTGCTGATAAACAGTTTTTTAAATCAAAATGTCTGAAATACCCTTAAAAGCTGTTAACATAATAAAAGTTAATTAATTTATATTTTACAGCCATAAATAATTATATTTTGCTATCATTCACATATTTCTTTCTCATCACAAATTATTTATAAGAGGAATATAAACTTATTATAGATTTTAAAGATATATAATTTGAATAGATCAAAGAACGATTTAAGATTTTATTTTAGTTTCATCCATAGGTAATAATAATTGTCAATTATTTACATATTATCACAAATTATTTATAAGAGGAATATAAATTTTTATTTAAGTTATATGTGCAACTTATTTTACATTTTAATAAATATAATTTGAATAGATCACTTGAAAGATTTAAGATTTATTCTATTTTGATTCATTAGTAATAGTAATTGTCTATCATCCACACGTGAAAAAGGAAAAATGGAAGAAAGAGATGTTAGGGTTATGTGGGTAATTTGGAGATTGTATAAAAATATTAAGGGCAAAAAGGTAAAAATGTGGTCAACTTAAAACAGCTTATAAGCTAAAAAAAGAAAAACACCCCTATCCCAGCTTTTAACTTTTGGCTTAAAATAAGTTTTTTTTTAACTTAAAATAAGTTATTTTGAGTATTGTCAAACAGCTAAATAAGTCAAAAACCAGCTTTTAAGTCAGTTTGACCAAATTTTAAGCTGAGCCAAACAGGCTGTTAAAGTGGAGTACTTTTGACCTTACTAACATATATAAATATGTTCAGGGTTATATTTGAAGAACCAAAATGAACCTACTAATACCTACATAAGTGCTCGAAACTTAGACATTTTTCACTTTTTTCTTGGATAAAATTATGAAAGTGTTAAATGATCAGAAATTTGATTATAAAATTTAAAAAATTATAATATGTTTTTTTATTTTAAAATAAGCTGATCTTTTTTTCATTTTTTAGTTAAAAGTATTAAAGTTAAAAAGATAAAAATATTTAAAAAGGTACATAAATAAAATATAATTCTAGCCAAATTTTGTCCAATTTTCTGACTAAAAATATTTTTGCTAAAACTATTATACAATTGTCCTTCGAAAACTCCAAAAAGTTGTTATCAGAATCTTTACTCCAAATAACTCACATAAATTCAGAAACAACTCAAATTTGTATTCATGACCAAACACAATTTTAATTTTTTTTGGGAATCCCGGATAACTCGCAGCTGCTACAACCTCTGTCAGAGCTTCTGCCCTTTGGTGAGCACTCTGTGTTCACTGGGTAAATCCCCTACCGTGTAATAGCCTGCAAACCACACAGGAGATGTAAACCACACTAGATAAGCCCTATGCAACAGGCTCGACTTAGAAGGCATTGAGGGGGGGGGGGTCGATCCAACAATTTCAATTTTCAAATACCATTTTCGACCCTTTTTTTCCCCTTCTTAATTCATAATTTTTATGTCCGAGCGGACACAAACAATGCACATGTGTGGCAAACCGCAGTAGAAAATTAACAAGATCCTAGTGATTAACCATGCTTTGATTGCGAGCACAAGAGTAGCAACATATATTCATTGTTACTTGTTGGAGTAAATAGTTCAAATTGTATCAAAGGCCCTTCCCTCCTCACACACTCCATCTCTCTCATTACAATGATGAAACAAATTACAACAAATCCACTACTAGCTAGTAGCTCTTCCGACTACACCATGTACAAAAATCAGATAACAAAGTAAAAGCTTGTTATCTGAAAACACAGTATGAATGAGTACCATAAACAACAACATATCTAGTGTAATCTCACAAGTGAGATCTAGAAAAGATAAGAGTGAATGCAGACCTTACCCAACCTCATAGAGATAGAGCCATAGGGAGTTTTAAATAATGCCTTACCCTGCAATTTACAGACATGAAAGGCTGACTCCTTCAAATAAACTATGATCCATTTCTTAGAGATGAGCTAAAAAAAACATGTTAAAGCATCATCAGGAGCTATACAGAGTTTATTCGTCATATTC
This sequence comes from Solanum pennellii, assembly GCF_001406875.1. Classification (NCBI taxonomy): domain Eukaryota; kingdom Viridiplantae; phylum Streptophyta; class Magnoliopsida; order Solanales; family Solanaceae; genus Solanum; species Solanum pennellii. Next base: position 40,567,979 of record NC_028638.1, read on the forward strand.
TCGTAATGCATTAATAGTAGTAAATTCACCACAAATGATTAAGCAAATAATGAACTTTTAATTTTACCTTCAACTTATTCATCACACGGCAAATTTGCTACACAAACAGCCTAGTTTACCTCTCACTTTCTTAAATACAATTATATACATCAACTACGAAAAATGGAAAAGAAAAAAGAGAACACTATCAACCAAAAAGAACCTTTCTTTTTCACACAAGAAGGAGATATTAGCTGCAAGATATTGATCTACTCCGATCTGAATGAAATTGAAGGAACCTATCCTACAGTTTAGCCAACACTACTGTGTGAAGAACTCACGCTAACCAAAACAAGCCGACAAGTAACAGTAGTTTAAGAGTTACTGAGCAGAAGAATTCCTGCCTGGCCTTGCCAACACTGTCTGAATTTCACATTCTCAATGATTTCACAACTGCTTATAAGCTCTCATTGAAATTTACTGACCGAGACAATGCTGCTGGGTTTGCTTGTAATACAGTAGAGTTTTCTGAAACCCTATTGTTGTCATCATTTTTCGGCTGAAAAGCACTGAAAGGACTTCCACCAACTGAATCAACGGTATCATGTTTTATTCCCAATGTCGCCCATATAGAACTCTTTGCAGCCTCTCCTGGATCATCAATTCGCAGAGTTTTTGGGACCCAGAGGCACTTCTCAGGATTACTCTCGTTTGAAGGTTCTTCCATGCTACTCAGCGGTTTTTGTACGTTTTCATCCCTTGAGTGTTTCCCCAGAGCGGGAGAAATAGGACCAGAAGTCGTAGGTGTTTGGATTAGGGAAACAGTAGCTGGGGACATCCAAGGAACATTCCAAGAACCTGCTACAGTATAACCCCAATAAGAAGCTGCAGGGTAAAACGGCATAGGAAAACCAGGAGGGCAATAACCAGGAGGAGGGACTGCAGAGTTCCACGGGACAGGACTGCACGGATATGGCCAAGGAGCCCCGGGATAGTAAGTCATGTAAGGTGGAAAGTTATGGCAGTTCTTCTTTAACAGGTCTGGTACAGTTTTGTTAACCTCATCCTCTGAATTTGCAGAAGTCACTGAGGATCTTCTGGAATGGTCATCTCCATTATCTCCAACTACGTAACTAACTGGAACCCCAGGCTCCTGTGGTTTGTGGAACCCATTTTGTGAGCAATTATGCATTGTTTTGTCAGCAATATACAAAACTGAAGCCATTGATTCACAGAGAGGTGTAGGGGAGCCAAATGCAAGAATAGGCTGTTGTATTCCATTTGGATAATCTGTTTGTGTATTCGAAAGTGTTTCAGAGACAGATATTTGACGGTAATGTGGAATAGAGTTCTTGTTTTTCCGACGACCAGCACCTACAGGCACATTCCTCATGGTCCCACCAGCTGTCCAATATCTCTGGCAACTCTTGCAGAAGTGTCTAGGCTGGTTCACATTGTAATTGTTGAAATAACAAAATTTGGTTTCCATGCTGTTGCACCGAGGACATGGAATTATCTTGTCTGGCTTTTTGAGGATTTTCTCTTGCGAATTACTTGCTTCTCCTTGCTCTTCTTCACTTTTTGAAGGTCTTATTGAACAGTCGTTATCAACAGGCAGCTCCTTTATACTATCAGTTCTAGTTGGTTCTGAATTCTGATCCTGCAGCTCCTTGCCAGTCAAAATTTCCATCTCTTCCTCGTCATCATCCAGGTTTCCTCCAAAGTCATCCTGTACATGCATTTCAGAGAGTAATAAATAGAGTCGGTAAACTTTTCTTTGAACTAATGAAATTGTTAGAAATAGGGAGATCTCAAAAGAAAAGGTTCGACGGGATTTCACTAGTCTTTTATAACTATTGAGACAGCAAGCTTTTCCGTAGGTAAGAAGCATGCGAAAGTTGTAGAGAGAAATATTGAGAGGCCAAAGGTAAAACAAGACCAATAGTAGATTATATACCATGAAGGGACTAACCACGTCATATTAAGGATACGAGTGCATAACAAATTAAGTATCTGCATCCTGCTGAATGTGGAAATTAGAGTATTCATATCATTACACAAATAAAAGGTATCTTAGAATTAAACTACTCTTTTTTTGCACTAATAGATTGCCCATTACAAGAATAGAAAAGTAAAACAAATATGAGTTATAGAGATCTGAAAGTTGTTAAACCATGATTGGTTTGGTTGATGGAATAAAATTGAACTTCAATCAATCTTCTTACAATTGTAAAATAGTTAAACTTCTATAAATTCATTGAAAATATATTTTTACAAAAGCTACCTTCTATAACATGTTAACTTGCACCGATCCTAAAAAATTATGTCACAGCAACTAGTTAAATCCATTAAAATTAATAACTATCCATTTCAAAATGAATCATGGAGATAAATTTTCCCATGTTTGGTTGTACAAAATTATGGAAATTTTCCTTAAAAACGAGGAAAACGACTTCCTTGATATAACTAGGGAAAACAAATTCCACTAGTGTACATATATGTTTATCGTATACTCCCTGCCCACCAACGCACCCAACCGGTATCCCTTGACCATCCCACCCCCGAGGCACCACTCCTATATTGTCTTGCTCGATTACATATAGATAATATACTTGCTTACTTACCAAATACTAAAAAATTAATAAGAAACAAATTTATTTTTCAAAAAAACATTTTCCATGAAAAATATCCTCACAAAATGTTGAGAACACTAAGAAAAAAGAAAAAGAAAAAAAAACCCAATTAAGAGAAATTTGTGATTACCTAACCTAATCCAAACATGGATACATTTAATTTAATCTACGAAAATCTTAATAACTCAATTGATCGACGAGATTATTCTTATCTCAATTGGTTGACTGGATTAATCCTAATAATTCAATTGGTTATCCCTGATTCAAAACCCTAGGAAAATGCACCTGAACGAACTGAAGCAGAGTCCAATAGGAAGTCAACAACAGTCACATACAAATTACAAACAATAAATCAACAAATAATACTCTCATCAACACAAAGTGTGAAATTACCTTATGAGCTTCTTCATCTTCTTCTTCTAATTCTCCGTTATTGTCTCCCGGCAAAGAATCATCTCCCTGAGCTCCCGAAGAATCCGGAATATCCGGCAACTGAATTGTCCTGCCGAAGAGTTTAATTGCGGGGTCTGTCATATTATACAAACTGTATGTATACGCCTTTAACCTTTTCAAGTTACTATACTAAAGCTGAGAAAAAAAGTATAGAGAGAGAAGAGAGAAGACAATTAAACAAACAAATCCGGCGAATTTGGGTATTGGGTCTCATTTTTACTCTACTGCAGATCTGACACATTACACATACAACCCCCACACATCCAATATGTGTGTTTTTTCTATTTTTCTTTTGAAAAAATACGCTAAATATTTTTTAGACTATGATCGAAATTTTACAAACACACTCTAATTAAAATAAAGTTTTATTATCTTCTGAATTTTTCTTTTTTATAATTATGCATGGCAAATTCTGTGACTCCACACAATTAAGGCACGTGAGATATTTGAATATCACTAAGGTTCACAAAATTGTAAACAGTAATAAGACCTTAGTTTAGTTAAGATATGTCTTTAAAAAATTCAATCATAATTTAGAAGGATACTTATGTATTATTCCTTTTTGTTTGCTAGTGCTACCACTTATTTCACATTATTTTCTACGCGAAATATACATATTAACCTTGAAATATATGTTATTTATGAAATTACATGGTTTATGTTATTACGGTTAAGTTTGTAATCAAATAATTTGTTGTTAAAAAGTGTTAAATACAGCTGGCAAGGGTGTGCCACGTAAGAGAGAGAAAGTAATTGTGAGCCACAAGTTATTTGTGGTTTTGGAGATTTAGTTATTTATGCTTTTTTTTTTTTTTTTGATTCTCAATAAAGTGAAGGGCTCTTTTTAATCTGAGTCAGCATTAGCTTTTATTCTCATCCCCAAATTCATCGTTTTATGGGTCCCACTTTTAACAAGTCGCCAAACTTTTCGGCTTTCACTTTATTTTTAATAGACTTTTTGAGTTTTCTTGTGGATGGTAATACAAGTTGGGCCAAATGTTGAACACCACAAAGCGTGCAGAACGAGCAAAACACAAACACCTTTTTTTTTTTTTTTTTTTTTAACTTTTACTTTTTCAACAAGTTAATAAAAAGAAAAAAATAAACAACTATCTTCTAATTCTATGCCCGAAATTTCAAAGACACACTTATACTTTATTAAGATCCTATTATTCATGAACTTATTTTATAAGTAATATCTACCCCTTTTCGGGCTATGTGGCACTAACTTGAAAAAAAAAGTCAATCAGCGTTGACCCACAAGATAGTGCCACGTAGTCCCGGAAGGGGTAAAAAATTATTAATAAAATAAGTTCGGGGTAATAGGACCTTAGTATAGTATAAGTGTGTCTCTGAAATTTCGGACATAGATTGAGGAGGTACTTGTGCATTATCCCTAATAAAAAGGCAAACCATACAAATTTCAATAGCTTGTTAATTTGAATTATATTTTGACATTTCTAGCAAGTATCTCGTAAGGTCATTTTAAAAATTTATCTAGTAAAATTATTAAATTTTATTGTATTTCGTAAAATCACTCAATTAAAATTTTTATGTTGATAAAAACGTTTATTTTAAATTTTTATATTAATAAAATCGCCTAACTTAAAATTTTGTATTGATAAAATTACTCAATAAAATTATCATCAAATTATTCTTTATGTCATGTTAAATAGACCCTACGAATAAATAAAATTAAGAAAACTAATTAAAATTCTTCATGGATATGATATATGTGTATAATGCATAATATATTATATCTTAATTTAGTAAATAAAACGAAATAATTAGGACTTTTATTCATTGGTTCACTAGTATATCTGTTTATTTTTTAGTATAAGCACAAACAATTTATTGATGAAATTTTTATTAACAGATCTAATTAGGACTCGTTTAACCAAATATTTAAGAATATTAAAAGGTTCAAAATTGTGACCTCAATTAATTACTATGGGCATATTCATATTTGACACCCTTTTCTTCCATAATGCAAAAATTACACAACAGTTATAGCGTCAAATTTGTCTCTTTTCTAATTCCCTAAAACTTTATAATACATATATCATTTTATATATTATAATACTTCTCCGTGTAAGCTTAAAGTTGTTTTGGCTTTGTTTAGTATTTTTAAAAATGTTTTTGAGGCGAATTACAAAATGGGGAGTACTAAAAACATTTTGAGGCGTAATATAAAGACGTATGCATAAGTTTTGAAATTTGAGGCATAAGCCTAGAGCATAAAAACATAAGTCTTGGCCGTAAAAACATATGCTCGCCGTTTTTAATTTTTTTTAAACCTTTTTTGTTTTACATCATATTATTGGTGACTTGGTCTAATGGTATTTCTCAAATAATATTTATAATATTTTTTTAATTTATTATTTGATTATTAATAATTATCTTAAATAAAAAACATAAATCATTGAAATGAATTAGTATTTTTTTTTTTGGAAATTGGAAGCAGTTACTAATTCATGATCTGGCATGTACAGAATGAAAACTTCATTCTCGATTCTAAGAGAATTTTTTCACTTTTGCTTATTTTTTTTGTAATAAAACTATAAAAATGAATATACACGAGAGTACGCCCCGTCGATCCATGGGACTTACGCCTCGTCTTGTACTGTATAAAATGTCTTGCCTTATGATCTGCCTTTTAAAACACTGAGGCTATGTAAACCTTGATCTTTTTTATAATGTTGATTTTTCAACTTAAATTTCGCTTTAACTGGTCAATTTTGTGCAAATATTCTTTTATTTTTGAAATAATAATAATAATAGTCATAATAATAATAATTATAATGCTTAATTACATGCTTTAATACATAATTATATTTTATGCGTATAGTTTAGTTTGTTATGTAGCTTTTAATTGTCTAAAACGTTTCTTTTAAAAAATTTGTACTATATTTTACTTTTCCTTTAAATAGTAACAGTAGCCCTCTAAATACGGTAACAAACATTTACGTAATCTCATGATTTAAGTTAAACATTCAAAATCAAATATTTTTCTCAAAAAAAGAATTTTATAGCGACAGAAAGACCACACAGACTTGTTTTCGGGAAACTAAACTCTTTAATGTGTATAAAGTTTATATACGAATGTAAATAAATTGAATGTAAATTGTTTAATTTGTATCAAATTATAAAGTAATTATTATATACCTATACAATTACTTGTATATGTATAAATAAAAATATGTATATAGTACTTGTATATACACAAATTCCTCAAATAGTTTTGTATATAATAAAGTAAAATATAAAAAAAAATGTCATTTAAGTAAGATATGTATATTGTTTAAGTTATATTATGTATATACATATATAATTGTATAAAGTAATGGAAGTAATTGTATAAATATTTTGTATGTAAAATAATTGTATATCTATAACTCTGTCAGTGTACAAGAGTTTTGATGTGTATATGTATATTAATCATTTTTGAATATATATAAATAAGGTTAAATTGATTTTGTATAATGTTATGGTTTAATTTACTTTGATTATATATAGAAATAATGATATGGTTTACTTTATATAATGCTTACCATTAGGCATTCATTCAACCATTTTCAGAAGGCTGTATCTATAACTCTGTCAATATACAAATGTTTTGATTTGTATATGTATACTAATCATTTATGATTATATATAAATAGGGTTAAATTGTTTTTGTATAATGCTATGGTTTACTTTGATTATATATTCAAATAATGATATGGTTTGCTTTATATAATGCTTAACATTAGGCGTTCATTCAACCATTTTCAGAAGGTTATATACAATGATGATTCATCTGCTTCGAACATTAAAACAAAAGGATATTTCAATTTGAAATTACTGGACACTTTGACAAACTACTTGAAAAGTATAAAATATTGATATCAATGTATATATCATACAAATACATTAAAAAATAAAAAATTGTTCATTACCAGAATCAGTTCCAAACGATGTCATGTATAACAAAGTATTGAATGAACATTGATGACTATTCTTATGGGGACAGTAATGGTGGCTGGTCATCAATAATTGTTGATTGATGTATTAGAATGCTTCTCATCTGATTCAAACTTGGCTCAATATGATTCGATAATTCCGCTTGAGATTCGTTGATAATTGTTTTCAGACTTGAATCAACCATATGTATGATCTATACTGGACATCATAGGTCCTCTTTGACATCTTCAATGAAACTTCATGTTTTGAGAAAAAAATACCCAAAAAAATAAACATAAGCCAGCAATATATATACAAACAAAAATAATAAATAAAAAAATACGATTTAGGTGGTTACCTACAAAAGTGAAAATACAATTAGGAGGGAGAGCAAAATTCAAAATAAAGTGAGTGAGTGAATTTAGGAGAAAATTAGAAAAATAGAGAGAAGAGAAATAAACTTTGATTTGTATAAATGTTTATACAACGGAAGAGAAGGGTGATTTGATTCGACATACAAATAATAGGTGGATCCCTTATTTAATGATTTTTTTTTTAAAACTGTATTCATCAAAATAATTAAATTAAACTATACCCTTGCTGAATAATAACATAGTAATGTTTATCATTCCACGTAATTTTCCCTTAAATTAAATATAATCAACAAAATCTCATGTAGTATGTATATGAAGTATGTATCATAATCACCACCTTCATGAAAACTAACAACAACAAACGCACAAGATGACCCTCCAATAGAATGTTCTGAGTGAAATCCAAATAAAAAAGAAGATTTATTTTTGGTAGCTTTTTGGTGATGTGTTGTATCTTTATTAAAAATTTTCTTGATTGAAGATTCTTCAGCCATCAAAATAATTAAACGAAATCCTAAATCATTTTAATTTAAAAAAAAACTTGATATAACTATTCAAATTTAGGAAAAAAAAAATATTGAAAAACTATAGGAAATCAAAATACATGATGACTTAAATGAGGGATGAAATCAATTCTCAGATTTGAATGTGTACTTCTCTAATTTTCATTCAAAATGGTATCACAATGTATCACACATCAAATTGAAAATAAATTATTAAATAATGAAATAGTAGGTAACTATTTTAAAATGTAGATTGAATTAATATATAAAGTATGAACATTTGTGTATTTATGTAGTTTTTTTAAATAAGTATAAATTAGTAAAACAAATATTCAAGGAAAATACATAAGTTTTTTTTTTTTTTTTGAAAAAAATTTGTTCTAAAAAAAAATCATTACACACCTTTAATTTCTATACTTTAGAATAAGCCTTCCATATTTCTAACAAAAGAGTCCTATTCATTATCAATTTGGATTTTTGATGAAAGATAATGCCGCGGATATTATATAATAATTATGTGTATTTAAAAATAAAATGTAACTAAAACATAAATTTTATATAGGAAAAAGTTTTGGTGTCTTTTCTTTAATTTTTAACCAGACAAATTAGTCATGACCTCGTATACAATGAGACACAAATTTCAAAAAGTCTTGTATTCAAGTGGTGAAAAATAAATGCCAAATGTCTTTTCTTTAATATTTTGTTATCATTGAAGTGTGTAAGGTGATGATTGAAACAACATTATGAATCAATACATGGATCTTTGTGTAATCATAACGAAGAAAACGCATGTATCAATAATTATAACTTTACATATGACAATTCCCCAATATCTTATAGCAATAAAATTCCATTGCTCTTCTCAACGTCTATGTTTTGGGGAGAGATATATATATTATTTCATCAATCGAGTGATCGAATATCTAACAACAAACTTTTATATTCCTTTCATTTCAATATTCCTAAACAACTTTCTGCATAACAAACGTATAAATATTTTTTTTTAATGAGATTGACAACTCTATAAGATAGTAATGCATTTTTTTTTTGGTAACTAGTGGGAACATTACCATAACCAACAAAGCAATACGTAGATTTAACAAGAACCTAATTACAAAACCACCTTCTAAGAAAGGTTGCTATGAATATTAATTAAGCCACCTAATAAGTCTATAAGAAGATTTTCTAAACAGTTTCTTGTATAACTTGTTAGATTTTGTCAACAATAAGTTAAATCTAGTAAGAATCTTCATTCATCATCAAATATAACCAGATGCATAACATCACAAAACTGTTTTCTTAGTATTAGTAATTACACAAATAACTGTTTTGTAGATACTAGCTTGAGTTAATATTTTAAAAGGTTATTGAACTATAAGAAATTATCTAGCAAAGTCACTAAATTTTATTTTGTATTAATAAAATCACTCAACTGAAGGTTTTTATCTTAAAAGAATCAATCAATTACATTTATCAATAAAACAAATTTTAAATGTTAAATTAAATTACGGAAAAGGGTTAAAATTGCTCCTAAACTATGTGAAATGGATCACTTATACCCTTCATTATATTTTGGGATCAAAAATACCCTGCTGTTATCCCAAGAGACCACAAATACCCTCCAAAGTTAACACTCCAATTTTTTTAATTATATGACATAAAAAATAATTTAAATTGTCATCTAAAATTTGTTTAAATAAAAAAAATACATTGGTGATTTTAAAAAATGAAAGACAGTGATGTTATTGATACAAAACAAACTTTAATGACTTTGTTAGATAATTTTCTATAGTTCAGTGACTTTTTCAGATATTAGCTCATAATATTTTATATGGTGGTCACCTAATTAATACTTTCTTTTATTTTTTCACAGAAAATTGACTTTGAGTTTTAACCTTTAAGTCATTCAACTATGGATTTTTTTCCTAAAAATTCATTCATCTAATAATTTTTTTAGAGAAAGTTACTCAACTTTCTTTTATAACCTTCAAGTTACTACACTATGAATATTTTACCTATGAAATGACTCAACTATTGTTATTTCATTTAGAAAGTGAAGCTACCAATTTAAAATTTGTTTCATTAAATTTTGTTGAACAATTTAAATGAATATTAAATTATTTTTAATCAATGTTTCAGTCTTTTCCTATTTCTTCAAAGCCTAAACTCCACTAATTTTACACCTAATTAAGGCCCCTATCACTTATCAGTACTAATTTTCCCTAAAGTTTCATAGATTTCAATGTACCCTTGCTTCTTAGTTCTTATCATTACAATATGATTTCGTCATTGTGAGTGTATTTTTCTATGATATTTTAATTCTCAATTTGTTTTTTATGCTTATTCATCACATGAACCCTAATTAGTTGATAATCGCTTGAAAGCTTGTACCTTTAATTTCATGCATTTTTTCAGATTCAAAATTATTTTTCAATATCTTGAGCTTTTATTCGCTAAGAGTTTTAATGAAACACTAAGCATGCATTATTTTCATAGTAAAAGCATGACAATAATGACATGATTTAAAGAAAGTATGACCAGTTTTTTGAAAGGAATTTCAATAAGTTCAATCAAGTTTCGTATAATTTAAAAATTGTACTTTTGAGTAGAGTATTAACTATCACAAAGATTTAAATGAGCATTATTGCATGTTCTGGGAGTAATATTGAACATCGACTTAGAAAAGGGTTTAGATAACTCAACCCCCATAAATTACACATCCCGAGTATGACACTACAAGAAAAGTGTGAATTATATGAGATTAGTATACGTATAAAATTTATTTTCCTGAAAATTTTTATACTAATCCATCACCGTGTAATTTACAGTTTTCTTGTAGTGTGATATTGATTCGGCAACTCCTCACACAACCTCTGGTAAGGGCTTAAATTTGTGTCTATAAGTTCAGTTCGTCCTTTATGTTATTAGATGACTCTAGTAATGGTGATTGTCGGTTAGATAAGTTCCCCAAGAAAAGCAACGTATACTACAATTGTCTTTGACATATTGCATTATCTCAGTTGCAAAGCTTTACTTGCTTCATTACATTAACCTGCTTTACTTTCCATCGAGTTACTCCTAATTTCCTTTCAGCTTATGTAATTAAGTTAACCTGTGGTTTTATTGGGCCTCATTACATTTAGGGGTGTCAAAAATGAACCCAAACCCATCCAAAATATCAAGATAATTTGAATTGGGTTCAATTTCAACTCATTTGAAGAGAATTCTCAATCGAGCTAATTCAATATCCCGTTTTAAAATTTTTTATTAAGATATGTTCCTATATTGAAGGTATATATTATTATCTATTTAACAGCTTTTATGATTTACACTAGAAGAAAAACTTTTATTTAAAATCAACATTTAGGGACGAGCTGCTAATCCCGTATCTAAAGATATACCTATTGGGACGAGATAATATTTCGGTCAGATACATAATCCCGTCCCTAAATAACATATACACTGGTCCCAATTTTTAATGAAAAAACTTACTTGTAGCCAAAATTTTCTACTAAAGTAACTTTTATTTTTTCCCCAATATTTGGCGCCCAAAAGATGATTTCTAAAGATGAATGTAAAACGTAAAAACAAAAAACAAAAAACTCTTGGTCTTCTCTTCATCAACAATCGTTCGTTATTTTTCGCTCAACGGCCAATCTTAGCATCAAAGTTTTTTCCATTGCAGCTCTGTCTTCTTTCGTGCGATCGGTGAAAGAAATTGTATATGTTTGCTTCCATTCATCGATTTTTTTATTGTTTTAATTAAGTTTTTCTTCTTCCTCTTTTCTAATATTAGATAGGTTATAAGTTTTTCTAACATGTTTTCTAATGTACAGTCAGTGAAAAAATAATGTTCTAATCGATTTTTTTAACTCTTATATGAGCATGAAGATTCATATTTTGTCTATTTGAAAATATACTATTTACAAGTAACTTTCCGATTTTCTCTGCTATTTTATATTGTGTTTTTATTATTCGAGTTTGATTGTTGTTTTAAGGTAAGTATAAAGATTCATGTGGTCTATGTATCATTAGTTTAGATTCGTGTTTTTTCAAACAAGTTTTCGAATTTTTTTCTTATTTCATCATTCAACTAGTTTAAATGCATAGACTTTTGTTCACTGTTCTATTCAAGTTGATTGATCTAGAATAGCCTGAAAAATTTCCTAGTTTAACCTTTACTTGCAATTTTGATTTTAACTTGTTAAACTATTGTTGGAATCTCTTGTCTAAGTTGTGTTTTTCTTCTATCCGTTATGGCTGATTTTTTATCTTTTACACGACTTTCTAGTTCATATGCACTCTTTACGTGGTTAATGAAATAATTCATGGTTCTATTTTGTTTATCAAACCTAATATTTTTAGTTAAATTCAAGGTTCTGTAATTTTCAATTTGACATTTGCCAAGTTTAGTTCTCTGTGGCTGCACATATGATCTTCTTGTTATTGACCACATTCAGTTGTATGTTTCAAGTTGCAGCACTCTGGATTACATCTTTCTCTTGTTTATCTCTCTTCTTTCGGGAAACACTAAATTTAGGTTCAAATAGTTGTTTGGATGAGTGATAATGTTGGCATGAATATTTCAATGAATCTGAGTTTTTTTGACGTGACTCTAGTTTCTCTAGCATGTGATTAGTAATTTGCGGTATGAGCTACTGTAAATAGAAATTTGGCCATGATTCATGTTACATGTTTATATGTTGGTAGCGAAATAAAAATTAGACATGTTACATGTAACTTTTAAAGTAAGATATGCTTAGATAATTGTAATGCTTCTGTTAAGTAGGGGAGGTAGAACTCCAAGTCCTCTTCAATTGAAATGACTGAATCTATATCGTAAACAAATGACTGATTTTTACTAGGTGAATGATTTGTAATTGGTATTTTGATGAATAATATGTGATTCATTGACTCTATTGTTTTCAAAAGTCAAACTTTTTAGTGTTCTATCATAGTTTTTCAAAAAAAAAATAATTATGTTTGTGAAGTTTTGGATATCTTTTGCGAAGATTTTTGAAAAAACATTATTTATATTCAGAAGTTGTGAAAATATTAATAAGAAATAACAAATTAGGTGGCGAAACACTTTTTGCCTCCCCGGGCCCTTTATATAGAGCATTGGGCCAATCGACACAGTAGCTAGAGATTGGGGAAAGCGTTTGTCTAGGGTTACCGTTACTGCAATTTTTCATTCAGCAGCCATGGCGGAGGTTCATCCTCGTGCGGGGAAGCGAAAACTGGAAGAGGAGTGTCTAGCGACGGAAATTCATGGGGTAGAAAAGCCATTTCAGTATGTTATTAAAACTTTCATTGGTAAGGATGGAGAAGAATACTACGATTCTGATGATGATGATTTTAGATATGCCGATGGCGGCAGGGTAAGCGTCCGACATCAGAAAGAGTATTACAGGCAGATCGGGGAGAGCGAGTTGCGTCGTGTGTATATATTTTTATGTATAATAATGGTTGACAGATTGGAAGATTAACAACCTAGGGTTGTTAGTATTTTCTTATTCTACTTGTCCGTTTCTTTTGATTTTGGTTAGGGTTTTGATATCACTCTGGATTTGGAATTGGGTAAACGTATTATTACTTCTTTTATGACACACCGGGGTCGGGGTATGGAGGAGGACCCATTATTTCTTCAACTCTCCCACAAAGCCATTGAACATTTCAATTCCGAGCATGTAAGTGCTTATTACCTCCCACATTCTTCTTTTACGTTTTTTAGAAATAAATATTGATATCAGGCTTCTTTGTGTTAGAATACAAATTACAAATTTGTGAAAATCGTAACTGTGAACACGTCACCTGCTGCTGGTATGTGGTGTTATATCACCTTTCTTGCCAAGGATTCCAATGCTTCAATGACCTTTCAAGCTTTGGTATGGTGGGGAATAGATGAAAAGATAGAAGTCAGTTTTTGCAGGCTTAAGAAACAAGGTTAACCTTATAATTTATTCTTCCTTGTTACTTGAATTGCTTATATATAATATATGCTAATCAGTCACCCATACCGTGCATTATGTTCTTGTTAATTTTTTTTTTGTTTTGTTGCCTTTCCAACCAATATCATGCTCTGTTTCTGTATTGTTAAAAATAACAAAAAGGCTAATCCAACCAATATCATACTTTTTTTTCCATATTGTTTGATGAGAGAATGATAAAGATTCATTTCTGGGTCTTCATTTTATATAGCAACATGATGTTGGCTAACTAACGTTTAAGAGCATCATTTTATTAATAGTTGAGTAAAGTTTGCGATGTAAAAGGCAAAAACTATGTACACATTGGTGTTTATAAAGTAGATTGTGTTAGCTCTCTGTTCCATCATAAGCCTTTGTTTAATTTCTTTCAAAATTGTTGACATGAGAATCAAGGAGCATGTTTGCACGAATCAATACTACATCTTCAATCACAACATGCTTCTTTGATTTCGCTGATCGGAGTAGGAGAGCTCTATAATGGCGGGTAGGCTGAGAACAGTTTCCGCTTGTAACTAAGCTACCTATGTACTTCGAAGATAAATTAACTGTTGTTGACATTTTCAAACATCACTCTTCCAATTCGACCAAAGTTCAAATTCAAATGGGAATCCCTAATCAAAATGCCAATTAGTAATCATGATCTTTCACTCATCAAAGACTTACTAAATCGACATCATTCTTCGTGTAGAATTTCTTCAATCACCCCTATTTACATGCACTCTACAATCTTCTATCTCGTTTCACTTTTTTTTCTCAATTCTTATTGGAGTTAATAGATGCCTTTAGTTTGAGTTTGTCACACCCCAACACCCAGTGGCATACTTGACCCCAAGCAGACCTAGCTGGACGGATATGCAATTGATGTATACCAGCAGCCACACAACAATTACCGGTAAATAGTACTTAGCAAGTAATACTAAGGTCGGCAAGGCCCCATTCATATATTCTCTAGTAGGACATGAGATTTTCTTTCACACTAATTATGTTATACCTGAAAAAGTTAATTCCCTTTTCATTGCAACTTGTCTTTCTAGAGAGCATGGTCTGCAATTTCTGGTTCAATTGGCTGGAGATGATGAGAAATCTGATGCTTTGAATTTACCTTGACAGGTGATAAAAAACCTCTTGATTCTGATGTTGATGTTAAAGCTACGCAGTGAGCTTGCCATTTCTTTAAGCAACCAGCGTTTGGTTTACTAGTTCAACATGAAAAAGGTGTTGTTGGTATTTGTCAAACACTCTTGCAGTCCAATGAATGGTTATTTGTGCTTTTAACCAAGACAGGGAAAAAGTGTTTTGATGTCTATATCTATGTCTATGTCCTAGTGTTCCGTGTTATATTGGATATTAGTATTAAAACACTTTCGGTACCATATCACTTCCGTTCAATGTTACGCTTCTATTACTTGTTGAAATGAAGAGATTATGTTAATTGAATAACTCTATAAGTGTTGTCCTGTTGCATCTTGCAATGCTAGCTGTCGTAGTTTGAATGGCCATCTTAGGGTTTAGGGTTTAGGGTTTATTTAAATATGAAGAACTGTAATACAGTATTATCTATTGCATTGGCGAACTTTAGACTAATAAGCCTTTAAAATATATTTCACCTTTTAGCTTCTTCAACATATGTGACACAGAGAGCACTTGGAAGTGCTGCATATAGCAGAACTCACCAGATCATTTAAGTTCATTCATGTAGAAAGAAGCCAACCTTGGCTACATGAAGCCAACCTTGTGCGGTTTGTACTTATGTACTTATATTATATCATAAAAGAAATAAAAAAAAATTATATTCAAAACGTCTTCTCATTTTGATTCCATAGTTGTTGGTAAGAATAGATGGGAATTTCACATGTCAGCTACAGCTTCTAGTGGGAGCATGTAAATTTATTTGAATGCTGCACCTACTTTTAATTTTCGATGCCACACGACATGCATCCAGTTGACATTTTTGAAAAATCAGGACATAAGATTTTCTCATGACAATATTATTTCCATTATGCATCATGCAAAAGAAAGGAAGATGAAATACAATCCAATCTTTTTTTTACATTTTTATCTCATTAACGTCCAGGTCTAACATGGCATGGGAGCTCTTTCACTTGGTGTAAAAATTAGGTATATAACATATTTTATAATAATATTCTCAATCTACCGTATTAGAGTTTGTCTTTCAATGTATAACATTTAATATAGCAAGTTATAGCATATTGTAACAACCTGTTTGGTCGTTTTAAGCAACAGATTTTATTTCTGGAAAAACTGTGTGAGTCGACGGAACCCACGACGGACCGTCATGGGCACGACGGACCGTCGAGGGGGTCTCGTTCCAAAAGACTTAGATTTCTGAAATTTGGGTACTGAAATCGACTCTCTGAACTTCGTAACGGAATGGCAGGACGGACCGTCGTGGGCACGACGGACCGTCACAGACCCCTTAGTAGGAATTGAGTCTCTGAACTCTGTGACGGAGCAGCAGGACGGACCGTCGCAGGCACGACGGCCCGTCACAG
>NC_028638.1:40586103-40588321 GCF_001406875.1 Solanum pennellii
TCGTCTTCAACTCAACCGCAACTCTAGCCAGTCTTCATTACACCGGATTTCAGGGTGAGCTAATGCTTCTAGCTTGGACTGGATCTTCTTCCTCATGTCTTGATGCCTTGAAGTTCCGGCATGGACTAGCTTTTGTTTATTTTAGTTTCTTAGAATACTCTTAGTTTAGTAATTTGATCATAGATGTTCTTGTGGTGATGACTTCCAGATTTTGGGGAATAATAGATGTTGAATTTTAGAAGTTATTAAATTGGTTTTTATTAATGAGTTTAAGTCTTCCGCATTACTTTCTGTTGATATTAAATTGAAATGTTAAGGTTTAGATTGGTTGGTTCGCTCACATAGGAGGGTAAGTGTGGGTGCCTGTCGCGGCTCGGTTTTGGGTCGTGACATTATTAAAAATAAATCTTAAATTTTAAATAATTTAAAATATTAATAAAAAAAACCGAACCAATTTTGAAATGGAAAATAACATCTTTTTTATTTAAATTAAATACATTTAACAGAAAGATAACTGATTAGCACATTTTAAGGAAATTTAAAAAAAGATCGGATTATATCTAGTTACCTTAAAACACTCAATTTAGTTGAAAATCAAATTAAGTTGTGATTTATTTTCTTAAAACGCTCTAACAAATTAATATTATTGTAAAATCTATTTTTTTTTCTCGCGTTTCTCTCAATTTTTTCAGCAGATTTCATTTCGTTTTTTTTTTGTATTGATAAATATATTTTAATGTTGAAAAAACGTGATTTGCTGGAATGGACAACATTTTATCTATATTAATTGAACATGGTGGAAGGTGGAATTCATCAGGTTGGTATTTGTTACATTTTATTGGTTTGTATTTAGTTGTTTCTAATCAATATATATAAATATTGCGTGTTTTGTATGAAACGGTGTTTTAGTATAAATCGTATTTCAAAAAAAGCACGTAAATATATTGATGTTTAAGTTATAATAAAACTGAAGATTCCGATTTGTTATGTTTTTAAAGTACGAAGTTTGCTGTGAATAGCAATTTCTATGTGTGACATGATGTATTTTTTTTTTATATAATAATTGTGTATGAATTGTATGTGAATTATGTATCATGTTAGTATTTAGTATATTTTGAATATATGTTACTGTTTGGTAAACGAAGGTAAATTATGTATGAAATGTTTCGAATATGTGTATGAAATTTATATTTATTTTTTGTAGATATTCTTTTTGAATGTATTATGTTAGTATTTAGTATATTTTGAATATATATTACTGCTTGGTGGTAAACGAAGGTAAATTCTGTATGAAATGTTTCCAATATGTGTATGAAATTTGTATCTATTTTTTGTAGATATTCTGTTTGTGAAAAAAATGTAGATATGACATGTGATGATGAAATGTATATTAATTGTGTATGAAATGGGAATGAATTATGTTTTTATGTGTATGAGCTAGCTTTTCAAAGTAATTTCGGTATGATATAATTTTTTGAAAGGTAGAATAAGTGTGTATGAATGGTGTATAAATTACTTTGCAATTAATATGTATTATGTTGTACTAGTTTTTATTTTAATGTTGTGAAACAGGTAAATATGTCGATTTTCAGATGGAGGGAGATTTCAACATTATGAAATACCATGCGGTCATGTAATCGCAGTTCTTAGATACAGAAAGTTGCATGAAGCAGATTTCTGTTCTGCTTTTTATAGCCTAAAGAATTTCAAAGATGCATATGCCATCCCTGTTGAACCTATCCCATGCGAGAGTACATGAGATATACCAAGTTATATTTCAGAGCCTAAAATGATACCTCTCGGAACAAAGAGAACAACGGGAAGACCAAAACATGAACGATGCAAGGGGTTTGTTGACGTGAAATTCAAAAGGTCAAAAATCACTTGCAGTAGATGCCGTCAAGTTGGGCACAACTAGGGGTGACAAATGGTTAGATTGAATCGGATTTGGATGGGTTGAATATGGATTGGAAAAAAAATGGTTTGGATTACAATCCATCCAAATATAATATGGGCAAATATGGATTTGGTCAAATATGATTTGGACAAAGTGATTCTAACCCATTAAATAAATTTGTTTTTTTTTTTTTAAAAAAAATTACCCCTCCTTACAGGGATCCTCAAGCCAACCTTCTATCAACCTACCCCTGAAAAAATTTTATTTTCGAAAAACGAAAAAAATATGTTTTTTTTAAAAAGAAATTACTCTCTCCCGGAC
>NC_028638.1:40589595-40601868 GCF_001406875.1 Solanum pennellii
GGGGGGGGGGGTAATAGGACTTTAGTATATTATAAGTATGTCTTTGGGATTTCGGGCATAGGTTGAAGGGGTACTTGTGCATTTTTCTAATTTTTTTTCGATAGATACCTCTCAAAATATTATTATATATTTAATATAAATGAATATCAAAATTAAAATTTCAATTAAGTTTAATGATAAAGAGTATTCATTGTCATATAATTTATGTTACATACTTTTTTTTTAGTTTATCACAAAATGAATGTTATATATAATTTTTTAAAAAATATTTACATGTGTAAAATAATTAAGTAGTGCCATAGAGAGACAATTAAAAGAATAAAAAAGAAAGTCAATAAAGGACCCACAAAAAACAGGCAAAAGAATCAAAAAAAATTACTGAAGGATCCACAAAAAATATGACGTCAACACACTTTAAAGGAATCACGAATCGAACCTCAAACCTTAAAAAGGCAAAGAAATGCTAGTTACCACTGAGCCAAGGGCTCTAATTATTATAAGGTTGTGCAAATTTAAGTACATATTTACCATTGTATAAATTTGACCTATGCCTAGATATCATTTTAGGACGAACGGTGTTCACTTGAGCACCCTTCATTTGCTATAGTTCCGTCTCCATATAAAATTTTCTATTCATCCACTTTGGTATCTTGAACAAAAATGGTGATATTATTCCCCCATTGATCAAGAATTTCAATTTTTGGAAAGTATCACGATCCTCCAATAATATAAAGTTCTCTATTACAAGTTTTTAAGTTGCTTATATTTGCTAATCAATTTTCTAACTATATATCTATAAACATTTTGAATGTAGACATAATTTACAGAGAGTTTTAGAAGAGAAAGAAGAATTCATTTATGAGCTCTAAGGGCTAACTTATACAATGATGGGAACATGTATTTATAGTTATTCCTCTAACTAATTGAAATGAAAATTAGCTATAACAAACTTAAAGAAGTAAAGACTATTCTACCCTTGATCACATTAACCAGCTTTAACTACTTATTCAATTACAGCTGTTCTCGCTAAAGCCCGATCTGATCCCGCTTGAGCGGCATAATTTGATGAAGTCTCATTACATTTTGATGTTTATAAGACAATTGAAATGCTAGAAGCAATCTTTTCTATTTAGGAAATTGAATGTATGGTATTTTATTATTAGGTTTATCATGTCGTTGGCATCAATTATCGTTCTTAATTACTAAAAAAAGCGTAACCAAGTAATATGTAGTTCATCATCACATATAATTGAAGATGCTTAGATAAAATGTCTATAAGATATTTGGTAATATAAAGAAAGAGAAATAAAATAAAAAAATAAAAGTCGTCATCAATTCCAAATTAAACTAGCCTATGAAAAACAGTGGAATTAAGGCATACCCACAAATACTAGAGTAATCTATACAACAGAAGTAGTCTACCGGCCTTTCTTGGTTTTGCTTCCACTACATATACTTGGATTATCTTTTGGCGTCTTCTCAACTATCACATCATATACACATCTCTAGGATAGCACAATGTGACGTCCCGCCACAATTTCAGCCAGATTTTACGTCCGAATGGGGGAGAAGGAGCTAGAGTTTTGAAGAGGTTTGCAGAGAGCTCTAGAACCTTCTAGTTTTGTGGAGAAGACTAGAGAATTTCCTAGAATTCTCTAGAATACTTTAGATCTTTTTGGAGGAGTTTAGCATATTCTAGATAATGTAGAATTCTCTAGAATATGGACTAAAGTGTAGTTTTAGAAGGACTTGTAGAGTAAATTTTATTTACACTAAGGCTCTTAGGATGTAGTATAAATAGGAGGGCCTCTCATTTGTAAATCCATCCAACAATCTAGCAAAGTAGTAATACAAGCCTTCTTCTAAAGTTCTCTTTTGCCCTTTCTTTGCATTTTCTTAGCGTTTCGAGTCTTAAAGGCTTACTTGAGTTTAGAAGATCGTGAAAGATTCGTGAGTAAGTTGTCGAGTGCCGCACGGAGTCTTAGCAAATTATCTAGGTCCGTGACAACAATCTATAAAGCAAATCTCGCCTGATTCTTCCATACCCCAACTAACATTATATGCGTTCTTAATTATGAAGTATTTAATATCACTCTTAACCCCGTATCCAACTATGAGTACTGAATCTTTATCATTCATCATCTCCCCTCCATCCGTGGTATACTCCCTACAGTAAGTTTCAAAAAAAATAAATCAATACAGGGAAAGTGCAAAGATATTTATACCATCGTGATGTGATGTATGTTATTTTCGTAATCTCCCTTGAATTCCTAAAAGCTTTCAAATATGAGAATTGTACCAAGCATAGGCTGTCTTCTCAATATTTCATTAATTTCTTCCTCATTGACCCTCCTTCAGGTCAACACGATCTTCATTACTATCCTCACTACGAACACGAGTGAAGGATCCAATTCTGTATTTCAGTGCCTAATAAATTTAAAACAAAAATAAGAAACAAGGTGAGTTTCATATAATAATTTTGATTCTAAAATATTTTAAAGAGTAATGTATATAATACCTGTGTAGGGACGGCTGGAATAAGAGCATCATCTGGCCTATGTTGGGATAATCATCCTTCGTGCATAAACCAATGTATTGCGCATACCGAAGTGCATGTATATTCAATCCTAAATACAACCCGCTTTATTATTTTTTTTTTGCCCTTGTTCTCATAGTGAAAGTCTATTGGCAGATGATCCACAATTTGTTGTACCGACAATTCAACTGGTGGTTGATTCTTATCTCTCGCAAATGAAGCTGATATAGCTTCAGTAGTGCTATAAGAATAACACACATCTTTGAAAAAATTAAAAATTAAAATATTAATGTTAGGAACACCTTATAATGTGATCAAACGTTTTTTTTACTATATACATATAATACGTACTCATATTGCGTTGATCTCAAACATATGGATAGAGAATATCATCATTTTTTAAGCTGAACTTTTCATCACCATGTTAAAAAACCGTGAGCCAAATATTATGACTGTCAACAAATTTAACCAATCAAATTCAAAATAAATCATACAAGTATTAAAATAAAGAGATATACTTAAAAAAATTCAAATGTTAAGGGTACACATTGCAACTAGGGAAACTTACATAAATATACTATAATAATAAAATATTTACCATTTATAGCAATAATATTTCTTTTTTATTTGATCACTTTTAATTCATTTATAATACAAGTTTAATTCATATTACAACGAACAATTTTTTATTCACATATAATACAAATTTTAATGATAGATAATTCATTTATCACATATTTTAATACACTTATAATACAATGTGTCAAATTTTTATCAAACAAACATAACATATTTTTAAAAATAATTATAATTCATATATAAGTCATATATATTACATACATAATTCACTTTTAATACACATTGGAGATTTAACATAGTATTGCTATAAATGGTAATAAATAAAAAGTATTGCTAAAATCAGTAATTATTTATTAAAATATATCAATTTATGTAATTTTTTCTTGCAACTATTTATATATAAGTTCAAATTTTTATCTTCGTCTTTCTATATAAAAATATGTATAACTTTCTATAACACCTTGAAAGTGTAAAAGTTAGCTTGGAAATTTGAAAGTTGTTGCTGCACTGGTTCACCAGTGGCATATATCATGTATGAGCAACACATGATTCAATGAGTCGTGGATGCCCAATCGTGGTTGGGTACAAGAGCTATAGTTAGCCTGGTAGACTTGGCCTTCAAAAAATTTTATTTGGAAAGTATGAAAGAGAATGACGATTCGTAGAAGGGAAGACGGTTTGTACTTGGTTATCGTGGTTCGAGGCTTGAGGACCCAGACATATGTTTGAGAATCAAGTATACAAAGAAGGTATACGAATTGTGAAATGGTTGACGACTCATAGACTAAGGGTCGTGGTTTATGGTCAGAGAGTTGGTTTCTGAAGATATTCACTACAAATTAGAAAACAATAGAGCTGGAGAAGATATCTTCAATATCACTTCATTTCACATATTAGGCCTTCAAAGCCACACTCACAATTCATACTAAGTAATATCAAGTTCATCAAGTAAACACCACCATCAACAAGGTGGACCATACCACTCAAGAGCAATTTATAATAAGAATTAATATAAGCAACTCACCATTTAATTGAGCCATCACCACCTATAATCATTTTCTCAACATTTCATCATAATAAGGCCCTTAGGGCAGTAGCTAAAACATAATAACAATACAACAAAACCAAAGTTCATACCCTACACAAATAAGTTCACTTAACCCATTTCTCAAGCTAAAAGTTTGAAATATGCATAAACATGAGTTCATTAGGGTTTTGACATTAAAATCATCAATTAATGCTAGAATAAAAACACATTTGAATCATTAAACACTTTTAAGACCCATGCTTAGAATCAAAGATAGAAGAAAGTAGAGTTTGAAAACCCTTTTTGAAATCTTTTAGAAAGGACTCTTTCAATGGAAGAGAGTTCAAGGATGGATATCAAACCTCAAATGCAAGACAACCCACTGATTTTTTATGAAGAACATGTCCCAAGCAGCCCTCCTAGCTCTCCTTGACTTCTAGCTTCCAAAGATACTTGAGAGAGAATTCTAAGGGAGAGAGGTTTTCGGTTTTAGGAAAGTGAGGTCTAAAATTAGGTCTTAGGGTTTGAAACACCTTAATATATCTAAATAACCCTAAAAGATTTTTATTTAATTCTTGAATGAATGTGTACAATGACTAATGCTATGTATTTAAGTCCTCTTTGACTAACTAACTAACCTAACTTTTGGTAACTAACTTTTTGAAGTAATCCTAACTAACTCTCAACACTCTCCTTCTTTTTAACTATCTCATTAGTTTCCAGTTGATGGGTTCACGAACAAATAATATGGTCTGTGAATTGTTGTATGCAGCGTACATAGAATTGGGAGCATATTATAGACTTAATGTGTAATAGTAAGGCTGCAAGTAAAATAGCAGCAAATCCCTAGAGGACTAAACATATTATTGATATTGACTGTCATTTTATAAGAGAAAGAATCACTCAAGGAATGGTTAGGACTAATCATTTCTCGACGGATGTGGTCACAAAAGGATTGGGAAGGTCTCAACATGAATTCTTAGTAAGTAAGTTATGACTTGAGAACTTTTTCAAGCTATCAGCTTGAGAGGGGGTATTAAATTAAAGAGGCAAGCTGATGTAACAACAAGTGAGTAAGAGTTAACTCAACCAATTAAGAGGTGGTTAGAAGTTACTTTAGCACATAGAAGACCTCCAACTATGGGTCGTGACACCTTCATGCATTCTTTTTCATTGACAAGTTCACAACTCACTAAATTCCAAATTAAATAAATCATAAAAAGGATTCCCAGACACCATTCCAATTTCGAAAGTTCATCTTTGAACGTAGTTTTTCATGTATCTTTTCAATATTTTTAATGTTCAATTATTATAACTTATATATAGTGCTTTTCACATAGCTTACAAAAATATAATGTTCCTTTATAAGATTTTATGCACAAACTCTAAAAGAAAATGAAAAATTGCCTGCGAATAAAAAATATTATATTTGCATAATCAATCAACTGATATATGGTAACACATATGGATATACAAAACTGAGGGGGACTTCAGGGGTTGATGCAGATATTGCAAGCCACTTGAAACCCAACAGCTACTCCGATCATATGCTGGCTGCAAATAATGGATACACAACCACCAGTTTGTTCAGATTTAATCACCAAACAATTAACCCAAAATTCCTCATAGATCAATTGCTGAACATGCATCCGTTGCCGCTATAGATCTATGACCCAAATAGTAAATAACAAATTTTCTAGGAGACCTCAGGCCTCAGCCATGGGAAGAGGGAAATGGGAATCAGAAAATGTATAATCTGTTACGGAGTAGAGTTTAAAAAAAAAAGTGATGATCTACCTGATGTTTCTCTTGATGAAATTTCACATTCTAAGAAAACTGATCAGAATAAAGGAGCTGGTGCACAATGGGCATACTGAAATTTTTTTTTATCAATGGCAGTAAACATTCCTTTCTTCCTCACTTTAGTAATCTTTGTCCCAATCCTCATCCTCAAATTTTAGACTCTTTGATGTGCTTATGTCTGTCTCATACTCATGATATCATATGTTTTTGATTAAGGGTATAAACTGGTACATATTTGTTTATTTTGTTTCTCATTGAAGATCTTAATTGTGTATGAGTTTAAATGACTAATATCCTTAGATTATCTAATCATTTTGTTAGCAGAAGTGTACTTGAAAGTGTTGCCCAAGTGGCTATGAGTTAAAAATGATATTGCACTCATTGAATGTTATTCGAGTTCTTTGGTTATTGGTTTTCAATGATGCCAAAAGGGGGGAATTATATAATGTGGATAGACATATGCATAGTTTGTCATCATCAAAAAGGGGGAAATTGTTGGGGAATGAGAAAGCATGAAGTTTGTAGTTTTGATGGATGACAAAGAGTTGTAGTTTTGATGACTAACAAATAGTCTTGATGTGTAATAAATCATTGCTTATCATCATCAAAAAGGGGGAAAATGTTGGGAAGTAGGAGAACAAAAAGTAGTTTTGATGATTGATAAAGTGAAGGCATGGTGTCGTATGTGTACAATTATGAGAAATTGCGGCGAAGAAGAATAAGTATTGAGGCAAAGAAGAAAAAGTGCAGAATTGTAAAGAAGGAAAAGAAGAAACAAATATGAAAATAAATAAAGAAGGAAAGAAATTAAAAAGTAGCAATTCAAGTCAAAGAAGGAAAGAAATAAAAAAGTAGCAATTCAAGTCAAAGAAGGAAAGAAATAAAGATTTATTACAATTCAAGAAAAATAAGGAAAGAAGTAAATATAGACAAGTTCAAGAAGGAAAAGGATTTGTAATACTTTTCCTTGTAGAAGTTGAAGGCAAATCAAATCTATAAAAGGATCAAAAAGTTGAAAGAAAAAAGCATCTCTGCATAAACACAAATCGAGAGAATTTATCAGCAAAGCCAAAACAATAGCCATTGTATATTCACAAAATATATCATCTTGAGAGCAGTATTTTCTGGAGAAAAAACGCAGGCCTTCGTCACAGAAATATAAGAACAAGGTTCACCTTCATCACAGCAAAATAAGAACCAGGTTCACAAAACCTGTTCTACTCAGAACTATTGGATATTGAAGTTTGATCAATTAAAGTCTAGGGTTATTAGTCTTGTTGATTTGTTCTAGGTTTATTATTGAGTTGTAATAATTTCTAGATTTGTAACAAGAAGTGGGTTTGACTTCTTGGAGTTGAGTCTTGAGAGAATTGTAACAAGAAGTGGGTTTGACTTCTTGGGAGAGAGGTTGTGAGAATTGTAAACAAGAAGTGAGTTTGACTTCTTGGATGGTTAGAGTTAAGAAGAGTTGAGAGCTTTTATAAACAAGAAGAGAGTTTGACTTCTTGTTGAGTGGAGAGTTTTCGATTATAGTTAGTCGAAAAGGGTAGAAGTTTAGAGTTAGATTCATTGATTAACTGAGTTGTAAATCTTGAATTAATATTAAACTACGGTGTGATTTTTTCCTTCCTTGAGTTGGAAGGTTTCTACGATAAATCCTTATTTTATTGTGTTACGACAAAATTACAAGAACCTGATTCTTGTTCTAGGGGTAAGGTTTCTTCATAATCAATTGCTGCCGATCAATTACCTTTACTGAACTACAGATCGAGACCAATCAGTTATTACTACATACGCATTCCATATGCTAGATGTTTGAGCCAAACACTAAATATAAATTTTCGAGGTAAATAAACTTGAAAGTAAATTGGAACTTGAACCGGTGGAGTAAGCCATGGGAAAACCCGAATACACAGTAGAGAGCACAAAAACCCGAATACACAGTTGACAGTACTACTACACATGCAACCGTTGCCAATTATTTCTATACCCAAACACTACAATAGTAAAACTGACAGTTAAAGGTGGAGTAAACCATGGGAAAACGGCGATAGGCTAAGCCGATGATGCTTACCCAAACTAGAGAGAACAAAAAATCGAATCGATCCAGTAAATGACTATTACTACACATGCACCCATTGCCACTGAAACAACAAAACTTGAAGAGTGAATCTGTCACGACCCAAAACGAGTCGTGAGTGGCACCCACACTTACCTCCTTAAGTGGGCGAACCAACACATCTAAACCCCAACATATACCAATAGTTCAACTATAAATAATATCAATAATGCGGAAGCTTCAAAAGATACTAAGCAACCAATTTAAATAAGTTTCTAAAGTTTAATACTTATCATCCCAAAATCTGATAGTCATCACATCAAGGACATCTAATCTCCAATACTAAGTCTAAGAATATCGAATACACTAAAATAAAGAATAAAATGGTATATGTCCGAAAGTATAGGACATCATGTCATGACCGAGAGAATCCAACACGAGCTTGAATGGATAGCTCACCCTTTAACTTGATATGTGGGAGGCTGACTAGAGCTGAGCGAAATCAGAAGTCATAGGTACAATCGCTGCATTTCATAAAAGGAAAACAAAGAAGAAAACAAGTAGGGCTCAGTACGAGGCAACATGTACTGAGTAAGTATCATCGGTCAACCCAAAATAGTAACTAATATACAAAGAATAATAGTATGAACTCAACTATAGCACTTAACATGTGATAAGCAACAAACAACATGAACAAGTGTCAATAACAATAAAGTAAGCACGTATTAAGTCAACGGTATCAAGATCACACATGAGGACTCATGCCTCCAAACCAAACCATTTTGGGAGTTGAGTTCTTTGAGATTGAATATCTTCCATTAATTCAACATATTTTTCCATTAATATTATCGTGTCGGAACGTGACACTCCGATCCAAAAATATCGTGTCGGAACGTGACACTCCGATCCAAGAATACCGTGTCGGAACGTGACACTCCGGTCCAATTATACTATTAATTTATCCTTTATTATCACCGCTTTCAATTCATTGTTATATTATTTTCATCAAGCCTTCTTTATTCAAGGCATCACTTCGATAGATAGGATTAGAGAATATAAATTCTACGGTCTCAGGATTTCAGACCAATCACAAACCACACAACCAAATCACACAATCACACAGTCAAGTACATAGAGAACTTCACAATATCATTCAAGGCATATCAATCACTATTAAGAGTTTACTATCAAATAGCATAAACCATAACCTACCTCCATCGAAGAACCGAATTCAAGCAAACTCCAATACTTTTCCTTTCCTCAATGCTTTCGAACCTTTCCAATCTATCAATTATATATACATAATTTGTAAGTTTAAAAGCCTATAATCACTCATGTTATTCTATATTTAGCTTAGACCCAAAAATTCACCTAATTCTATGATCAATTTCCTAAGTTCAAATCCAAGGATAAGCCTTAATTCCTCCCATTAGCATAATTTTAATGTACTTCATATAATGTACTACACCTTATATTTAATTACGTATTAAAATATGTTAAAATTTGAACCATTACGAACTACAAAATTTTACATGTCCAATAGAATCGATGACATTCTCTTTTATACAATTCATTGTAATTTATACAACATATAATTTGTAAAACTAATTAAATCAAACAACCTATCACTATTTGGGTATAAAAAAAAAGACTCATATACTAATATTCAAACCCAC
This sequence comes from Solanum pennellii, assembly GCF_001406875.1. Classification (NCBI taxonomy): domain Eukaryota; kingdom Viridiplantae; phylum Streptophyta; class Magnoliopsida; order Solanales; family Solanaceae; genus Solanum; species Solanum pennellii. Next base: position 40,599,276 of record NC_028638.1, read on the forward strand.
GTGATTGGCCAGCAAGTTTCAACCCAATTTATTTTATAAAATTAACAAATAACGTCAATCCTACATTCGCCAATCACTGTAAGCTCCAATCCTTTAAAATAATAATTTCCTACACTACATATTCTAATCATTAACTTCTAATTCTTGGCCAAATTTCATGCCATAATTATTCCTACCATTAATTAACAATAACTAGGAGAATTGGGTTCATTCTCTTTCAATTCAATATCATTCCAATTTGTTTACACATTAATGATTAATGACTGCCTAACTTTTTCAATCAACAATTTGTACTTAAACCTATCTCGTAGCAATTTAGCATACACCTGAACATTTATAGTTTTACAAGAACTAATATATTCTTTCCACCAATCTGCATGTTACGAATTCACAAAGAAACTTACCGCTAAACGAATCCACGCTTAATCTTTAATGTAGCTGCACAGGTAAGCCGTCTTTCTCACTGTTCTTCTTTTTTTCTCTTTTCTTTTCGTCTACAGATTATTTGTTACCCTAATTATTATACTCATATAATTATAATAGTGATAAAAGTGACCCACTATTAATTATAATATTATTTCTTAACCATTAACTAAATAAATTAGTAAAACTACCCCACTAATTTCATAATTATAATTATGAATAGTCCAAAACACCCACTTAAATCTATCAGAAAGTATTTTCTAACATAAAAATTTCTAGTGCCCAAACCGACTACACGGGTTGTTACAGAATCAGACCTATCTGTATACGCCGGAGAAAGCCATGTAAATCGGAAAATGAAGGACTCAAAATGATCGAGTTATACCAGCGATGATTCAAAACTCCGTATAGTAAAATCACTATTGTACTACTACATAAGCTCCCGTTGCCTCTAATGCTAACCGAAAGTAAAATAGAAAAATTCAGAGAGCACAGGAAAAGTAACAAATATTACTGAAGTGGAGTTTCAGTGGTAGTGCTGATATAGCTGCTAAAAGTTTTTGATGTAGTACGGAAACGACAGTGCTTCAATGCTAGTTCCTTGCAAATAATACTTATCATTATACTTTATTTTCTTTTTTATTTTTATCTAATACTACTACTAATAGGACTGGATAATACTTTCTTTATCAAATTTATACTGTACCGTCGTTCCATTTGAGATGTAAACTTGTATTTTGAAACAAAATTTGTATATTTAAAAGTTACTTAAAAATAGTCATGAAAAATGAAAATTCAAAAGTTTTTGGTGTAATACGGAAACGACAGTGCTGCAATGCTAGTTCATTGCAAATAAAACTCATCATTATACATTATTTTCTTTTTTATTTTTATCTAATACTACTACTAATAGGAGTGGATAATACTTTCTTTATCAAATTTATGTTGTACCGTCGTTCCATTTGAGATGTAAACTTGTATTTTGAAACAAAATTTGTATATTTAAAAGTTACTTAAGAAGAGTCATGAAAAATGAAAATTCAAAAGTTTTTGGTGTAGTACGGAAACGACAGTGCTGCAATGCTAGTTCCTTGCAAATAATACTCATCATTATATATTATTTTCTTTTTTATTTTTATCTAATACTACTACTAATAGGAGTGGATAATACTTTTTTTTATCAAATTTATACTGTACCGTCGTTCCATTTGAGATGTAAACTTGTATTTTGAAACAAATTTTGTATATTTAAAAGTTACTTAAAAATAGTCATGAGAAATGAAAATTCAAAAGTTTTTGGTGTAGTACGGAAATAACAGTGCTGCAATGCTAGTTCCTTGCAAATAATACTCATCATTATACATTATTTTCTTTTTTATTTTTATATAATACTACTAATAGGACTGGATAATACTTTCTTTATCAAATTTATACTGTACCGTCGTTCCATTTAAGATGTAAACTTGTATTTTGAAACAAAATTTGTATATTTAAAAGTTACTTAAAAATAGTCATGAAAAATGAAAATTCAAAAGTTTTTGGTGTAGTACGGAAACGAGAGTGCTGTAATGCTAGTTCCTTGCAAATAATACTCATCATTATACATTATTTTCTTTTTATTTTTATCTAATACTACTACTAATAGGACTGGATAATACTGTAACGACCTATTTAGTCGTTTTGAGCAGCAGATTTTATTCTGGAAAAACTGGCTGAGACGACGGATCCCACGACGGACCGTCATGGGCACGACGGACCGTCGAGGGGGTCTCGTTCCAAAACACTTAGAATTCTGAAAATTTGGGTACTGAAATCGACTCTCTGAACTTCGTAACGGAATGGCAGGACGGACCGTCGCAGGCACGACGGGCCGTCACAGACCCTTCACTGAAATTTAGTCTCTGAGCTTTGTGACGGACCTGCAGGACGGACCGTCACAGTCGTGACGGACCGTCACAGGCTCCGTAAGCTCACTCGGGTCGGAAATTCTGTTAAGTTTTTAAAGGGGCGTTTTGGACTTTTCATGCTTATAATTATAAAGTTAATGGATTAATATTAATAATTCAATTACTTGGGGGTTAAAGGAGACAACCTTAAAATAAAAAGTGGGTTATTTCATTCATCTTTTATACTTAATTATATACTAATTAGGGTAAAAGAAAGAGGGTTT